>NC_056735.1:516419328-516661828 GCF_019279795.1 Protopterus annectens
GAGTATGAGTGTGTGTGTGAGAGAGAGAGCGAGAGAGAGAAACAGAGAGTATGTATGTGTGTGTGTGTCTATGTGAGGCAGATTCTGTATGCAGCATGGCAGATTCAGTCCAAACTGGCGACACAGATTATATACAGAACTAAATGGCTTGAAAATGCATTACAATAATGATACTAGCAAACATGCAAATCCTTTGCCCTGACATTACCATGGGACTATATAATCTACCTGTTTCTTACTGAGCGTATGTATTATGTTATCTTCTCTTCTGTATTTAACTCTTTCATTGCATATGTCTAGTTTCATTGCAAAAGTACACTTCTGCATACTTGTTAGGAATTAGAAAATTAAATATTTAGACAGGATATGTTACTTCAAGTCTGTTTTATGCAGAAAAATGTACTATGCGACTTTATTAAGAAGAGCTGTTACCATCCAGCTCATTTGGTAAAAACACATTAGTATAAAAGTAATGGAGAGACTTTACATATTCTACACAAACCATATTTAGCATAAACTTCATCAAACATTCTTATTGACTGCCTTGTGAAATAGATAATGATTGTTACTACAGCTAGTAACATTGTTAGCATCTGCATTTAACAGCAAAAAAATGTATATAAAAAGTCACTTTATATTTTCATGAAATTCATTTATAAGGGTCTCTTTAATTGTGATGAATGTTGAACTATACCATTCTCAAGAGGTTGTCATGCAATACAGAAAAATATGATCCTAATTGGAAGAGGGGGATGGAGAGTTAAGCTCCTATGTTGATGCTGTTTATTACACCTGCCACAGAGCTAGGGCATAAAATAAATGTGTAGCAGGGAAAAGTCTCAGAGCAAAGTGATGCTGTTAGTTTTCTCAGTAGGTACTGATGGTTATAACTGTAGCAAGAAAAGCTATAGATAGAGAATAAGTATTGTCGTTTACAATGGAATCAATGCCAAGGCTAACAAAGAATAGCAAATCAATATTTTAAACAATAAGGGGCAGGCAAAATATAAAAATAGTATACATTATCTTGTACAGTGATGTTGCAGATAAGTCTATTTTTGTGCTGTTTATATATTTTAAGCCTGCTGTTAGTATTGTCTATATTTAATGCTATTCTTATCTGACATGCATTTCTAAACATGACTGGCTCAGAGCACTGTTCACATGCAGTAACTTTGCTTGCCAAACACACACATTAGTTTGAGTAACACTGGCTTTCTGGGAGGGACAGTTCTTCTCAGATATAATGGAGAATGAGTCAACATATATCATCCAGGCTATAGCCTTTTGTCTGAAATTTTTCAAAGTAGGTGTAACCAGTTTGTGATGCAATCTGCAATTCACAAGGGACTGCACTCGTTACATGCAAGCTAACAGCTGAGTTTCAGTCATGAAACCCCTAATGAGTTGATACATAGCACTATTTGCTGGCAAGTGTCCAGCAAGATTTATTTACACTTGTTAGTTTTTTGTTTTTGTTTGTTTTTTTTTTTTTTTATAAAAATGAAGAGTAAAACAACCTATGATGAAATTCTGGAACACAAGTTTAAAAGTGATTACATACAATCTAGTTGCATACACCATTTCTTTTCATCTCAAAGCAATGAAAACTCTAATTTTAAACTTCTGTAAAATACATAGAAATCCGCAGAGGTAAGACAGATACAGTAATATAAATGGATTTTGATCAACAGGGAACAGATCCAATCCAATGGAAGTTAGCAGGTGTGGCTATGAAATCTCTAGGTGAACAGACTTAAAGACAAGTACACATACCAGTGGGGTAGCTAGAGTTTGTGTCCCAAAGGATATCTTTGAATTTGCCACCCCTCCCCCTCACAAAATCATGGTCAAATGGCCCCCCAAACTCAGCTTTACCCCTCTGCAGCCATTCCAGTGTCCCATTACTTGGCTATTACTCCCCATTTAGCATAAACACAGTAACGTTCATACTGCTTTATGCTTTACTTATACAATGGTTATTTGGATTTAATTTAAAACTTTTATTTTAAATTTTATAGCACAGACACTGATAGACATCTGCTAAACAAAGCAATACAGTTTCACAATGAAAACAGAGTTAGCATTAAAATTACCCTGCCCTTGAAACTCACATTTATTGAAACAGCACTGAAACCCAAATTTAAAGAAAATGCGTCTGGCCAGTGGCAGATAAAGTTCACATTTGGGCTATTTTCAAATCAAAGGGTTGGGAGGGTGGCCTAATGGTTAAGGTATTTGCCTTGCAAGCACAAGGTGCAGGGTTTGAGTCTCACAAGAGATAATTAGCTAGGCTTAAAATGGCTCAAGAGGGCAGTTAGCTTAGTACTGATCTATGAACCTATGAACCTACAGGCCTCTTGCACACATATTTAGGATCATGCAAACATGCATATGTTTTTTGATTCACTTCTGTCATTACAATCCACCAATATCAGTAAATATGCACAGTCTCTGCAGACATAAAAGTCATTAAATAATTCCACATTAAAGAGATCATTAACTAATGAAAAGGTTGCTGCTAGCAAACAACTTTATATTTCATTGTTTCATCTACAAATAAAGTGCCTGTTGCTCTTGAAGAATAAATTGCCTATGTTACATTAAAAAATGATAAGCTGGTAATATTGCAATATGGAATGGATGGCAAACTGATAACAGGTTCATAGTTACTAGGTACCTCCTCCAAAGAAGGCAGTCTCAGGACTGCAGCATCCACTCCCTTTAAAATGCAACACAGTACAGTATTAGCACTCCATCTACATACTGTGGGAGTAGAACCCACAGTCTTCAGCATCAAAAGCAAGTATACTAACAATGCTTTTAAACACATTATCATTTGCTAAACAACAGTTGCACATTGCAAACCAACTTGGCATAAGCAGCACTAAACTTCTCTTCCCCTAAAGCTCTCAGCTCCTTGTAAAATGCATTTGACACTCAACTATATCTCTCAACTTTGCAGCACAAGAAATCTGGAAAAAAGCCAAAACTTATCGGGGGGATGGGGGGGGGCAAAGGCCCAAAACTAAGGACACATTTTAGCCATTGCTTGTATAATCTTAGAAAGTTGCTACAATAAAATGTTTTGTGTTTTTACCATGCATTTCCTGAAGACAGGAAGACTGAAACTTAAAAGGCTATCATTATTTAATGAATTCAGTCCACACTGATTTGGCAGAAACCACAGAGCTGTGGACTCGACTTCTAGAATCACAAGTGGTGTTAGGAGTAGAGAATTCAGGCTCTTGTACCTAAGGTACAGGGTTTGAGCCTGTAACATTAACCACCAGGTATCCCTAAATGGGACATTTTAAACACACATACACCACTTATCATAAGTAAACACACACACACACACGCACACACACACACACACACACACACACACACACACACACACACACACACACACACACACACGCACCACTTACCAAAAGTAAAGCCACACACACAACTTACTATAAGTAAAGCAGTTCTGTGAAAAGGACAGGTTCGGCAGTTCACACACACAGCACTTACTATAAGTAAAGCAGCTCTGTGAACATCAAAAGAAGGGATCGGCAGTTCACATACATAGCACTTACTATAATTAAAGCAGTTCCGTGTAGTGAATGTTGGTAAAACACACACCTTTAGGTAAAGCAGTTCCACTTCTGTGAAATGAACGATGTAAAACACATACACCACATACTATAAGTAAAGCAGCTCTGTGAACATCAAAAGAAGGGATCGGCAGTTCACACACACAGCACTTACTATAATTAAAGCAGTTCTGTGTAGTGAATGTTGGTAAAACATACCCCTTTAGGTAAAGCAGTTCCACTTCTGTGAAATGAACGATGTAAAACACATACACCACATACTATAAGTAAAGCAGTTCTGTGAACGTTAAAGGAAAGGACTAGCAGTTCATAAAGCAAAACAGTTCCATAACACAAGTAAGTTAAGCATTCAGTGAATGTAAAATGAAGGAATCGGTTTAAATTTGCATGCAGAAAGGACATCTGAGATGTGACGCACAGCAAGTGAAGTAAAAAAAGTCCTGCCTGGGGTGGACCGCCCCTCTCACCCCCCACCCCCCAGCTATGTCACTGACACATACGACACAGTCATAGTACATGTGGGGGTAAATGACTTGAGATATACATCTCTGGACTGCATGAAGAGAGACATGAGGGAACTCTCGGATTATATGTCTGAGGCTGGTATGAACCTAAATTTGAGCAGCATTCTATGATCACCAAGAATGATGCAATGTGAACAAAAGATGATTGCTTCCAACAACTGGCTTCATTTCTAGTGTCATTCAAATGGTGCTCAATATATATCAGCCTGGGAGAAAACATTTGACAGTCCAAACTGCTTTGCCATGGATGCTGTGCGTGTCCCTCCAAGGATTTTGTAAACTGGTGAAATCCTCCGCCCTCTCAGTGCCATTTTTAGGCGATTCCTGTCTTCATCAGCTTCCACCATAACAATACAATAGCTGGATAATACTAAAGTGCTGCTGGCAACAAAAATCTCATATCTCTGCAAGCACTCCTTACCCTGGAAAACATAAATATTCGCATCATCACAGAGACCTGGTTTAAGACCAACAGAAGTGCTCCATTGGTGCAGGGTTTCAATGCCTATCACTCTTTCAGGCTCTCTGCATTAGATACAGGCACAAAAGCTGGTAATGTCTCTGTGTTCTTAGGAAAAAAAATCACATTTTTGTATGCAAAAATGGATCTAACTCTTAAGATGTCAAACGGTCTTGCTAAACTAAAAAAGCAACTCTGGACCCTGATCAAATCAGCTAAAGCCTGGTATGAAGTAAATATAGCCAGCCAGATGAAAGATAACCACAAAAATGTCTTTAACTATGTTAGAGATGTAAGAAACAATGCCCATGAACTGCAGGGAGGTGGGTTTTCAACATATCTGGGTAATTATAGATCCATAAGCCTGACCAGCCACATCTGTAAGGCTTTCTAAAGAGTCAATGTGGTTTTAACAAATAAGGATACAGTTACTCTACATATTCTTGACCCAAAACAATTTGGATTTGTCAACTGCAGATCCTGCCTACTTAAGCTGAGCAACTTCTTTGAAAACGTCACTGCCATAATGGATGAGGACAGATCAGTACATAAAACATACCTAGACTTTGTAACAGCACCACCCACACTCTGGTATCATAGATAATCTCACCTAACTAAATGTAAATCTCTATGTAACTCATTAGGTATCCAATTGGCTGAGACACAGAATCTATGAAATAAGGGTGGGTGCCTCTACCACCTCAAAAACACATGTCACTTACAGTGTAGCCCGGATTCAGTCCTAGAGTTTATTTTTCATTTACTTCTAGAAGGTCAAGGCTAATGTTAATGTTAAGAGTTTATAGCTGCACAAGTTTGCAGTGTCAAAACCATGCACCAAAACTAAATGCCAGAATTATATCATTCAGCAAGCATGACTCCAATGGTCAAGGATCTGGGAACCTATGTTGATAACAGACTGTCCTTTGATCCCCATGTGTCTATTATTATAAGGAAGCCCTTTTTCATCTCAGAGATTATATCTAAGTATAAGATGTTCAGGTCCCAGGATGTAATAATTTGACTGCATTTGGCACTCATTAGGCCAGTCATTGAGTATAATGCCTTTTTGATATGTACTTGTTCAAACACTTGTCACAACTTGAATGACCACAACACTTCCTCACTAGGAAAATCAAATGCCTAAATCAGAGAGGCTATGTGAACCATCTCAAATCCTTGTCTCTTTTCTCAGTATCATATAGGCTAGAAAGAGCAATCTTTGCCTCATGCATAGTGCCTCAGTGAACTCTACGCTGTTAAACATATTATTCAATTGCAAGTCTAATGATGGCATAATCTCCTGTCACTATACAATTGCAAGTGCAATGATGGCATAATCTCCTGTTAATATACAACTGCAAGTCCAATGATGACATAATCTCCTGTTATTATACAATTGCAAGTCCAGTGATGACATAATCTCCTGCACAATGCATCTCAGTTTCTTTTGTAACATAAAGAGAACATGCTGGAGGGAAAGGTATGTATTACATAGAATTCTGATCCTGTAAACCATCTTCCATGCAACGTAAAGCAAAGTACTTCTCTTACGGGTTCAGGCGCCTAGGCAGCGAGACATTTCCCTGCGATACATTTTGGCTGGGGACACATGGCTGAAATGACATTCAGCTGCAGAGAAATATGGCTGTTTGCAAATTCCCTGTGGGCAAAGAGAAGAATGTGTTGTCATACCTACAACTTCAATAACCAAATTCACAGGGGAAAAACAAACAGCCATATTTCTCTGCAGCTGAATGTCACTCCCGCCATGTGTCCCCAGCCAAAATGTATCGCAGGGAAATGTCTCGCTGCCTAGGCGCCTGAACCCTCTCTTACCCTAGGTGAATGTAATTGTGATGAATGGGTTGTGTGACCACAAATAAACCCCCAGTTTAGAAACCTTGTCCCTCATTAATAGGTGCAACATGTAAATCTCCAAATTATTCTTATTCTGACCATTCTGGGTTATTTGAACACAGGGGATAGAGACTAGAAACTGCAATGTGAATGAAAGACTAGGCTTCTTAAGATCTTCACAGATCAATAGCCTAGAAAGCATGTATGAATCAATGAACCTGTAAAAGGTACATAGGAGAAGACATGGCCACATTTCCTTTGCATTTTACAAATTCTGACCCCTAGAGCATTACAGATGATGATGCACTACAAAGTGAAGACATTTTTGCAAACTAAATAAGAACTCTCTTTTTATATCATCTTTACTTGACGAGTCACTTGGGGAATATTTTCACTGGCTAAAGAATGTGGCCATTTCATCACTCAGTATTTTATAATGCTATATGTTGAATCTTCCTTAACCTCTGACTTTGGGGTGAGTAACTCTTCACAGGGAGCTACTTCTTTAGATGTCATTCACTGAATCTTAATATTACCATGCAGATAAAAACATGGAAACATACTTTCAGCTAAACTAAATATTTACAAAACAGTTGATATTATCATTTAATATTATTTTGATATGAAACTGTTGGTCCAGCCAATGACACTATACAGCTACAAGGAACAGGCAGTCTGCCTGCATAACTATGTCTCACAACAGATCAAGCAACAGTCCTCAGACGTGCTTCTGACTGACTGAATGTTGAAGAAGAGAAGCAATAATATATTGGTTTAGGCTCCTTTTTGCTAACTTCAGTGATGCTGTGTATATTGTTTGTCCTCTATAACTTCACTGCCTGCCAACTATCAGGCCCTTTCTTGGTCAACTGGCCCATTCATTGGCCATAATTGGGATAAGAACTGACAGAGAGGGGCCATCATTTAAGCTGCCATCAAGAAGATTTAGATTTTTGTATACTGTTCTATTCCCCATACATAATCTCTAGAATGAGCTAAACTATTGTACATTACTTGTTATGCACTAAGAGGTGAGAGTGACTGTGTCAATCCTTACTACACCATGCTTGTCTTTTTTATTTATTTAGTTGTTTCACACAATTACACTTTCTTTGGGCTCCAGGTACTCAGCACCTTTGGGTTTTACATACAAATTTGTTACTTACTGAGCCTGTATCAGCAATTCTGGAGCTTGCTTCTTGATGAGTTGTCTTTTAACATACATTTGGACCAATATTAAGTATGCATTTTAGCTGGATTTTGGAGGTCTGGAGGATTTGTGATTTGAGTTTGTTGGGCTGTGGCTGGTTCTCCTGTAGTGTTTATGAAGGCTTTGACTACGGTGCTCTTTGATTCCTTGCTTCTTCAGCAACCTGTTTGCTAGACTGCCCATATGTCTTTGAATCAGAGATGTATGTTCTGCATGGACTAATCTGAATTTTAGTCAATACTTTTATGGGCTTTCATTTCAGCATTTAAAATTGGGGATAAATTGTTGTTAAGGGCTTCAGTGAACCATTTTATAGACTGAAGCTTTATTTTTCTATCTTACTTCATCCGGAAGCAATGTGAATATCTGGTTTAGCCGGGTTACTGGTAAAATGCTGCTATGTGCCTCATTACTAACACCTATATTTGAGTTATACTTAATACCTTTTACTGTTGATAAACTGGAGCATTCTGGTTTACCTAAAATAGCCACAGTACCACTAGTGGTGTTCTGTGGGCTCGCATAGTCTCAGTGAGGTACATTAGGCATTTAAACTACCTAATTAATATCCATTTATCATCCCCTGTATGTGATTATGATGATCCAGCCATCACCACTTTCCATTTAGTCTCCATTATTGGTGTGAAAGACATTTGTGGCATGATCATCATCTGGGCAGCCATGAGGAGTTTTTCCACTGATAATCTAACACCTCCCCAAGCAGCTGACACACGGCCTTACTATTTTTTCTCTCTCTGTATGTGAACATTCTTTCTCATGCATCATGAAAACTGCCACAGAAATAGGAACTGGCTGGGCCAACCACATCCCCAATCCCTAATGGTGCACGTTACTCACCTCTTTATCCAGTAAGTAACAGCACAGCAGATGATCAGGCAGCCACCTCCCACCCAGTATGGGTAAGCAAGCATCAGCTGTTCACCCTCATACTCACCTGATTTGCTTTTGCAACACTCAAGCTGCTAAGTGATCTCAAGGTAATCTGTCTTTTAGCCAGGGCATCATCTATCTCTGTACAATGGAGGCAGGCTTGAAACTAAATCTTAGACCTTTAAGTAGGATGTGCCATTCTGTTGCCTTGCAACAAAACAAATGCAGATAAAACAAGGAATTGTGTTGGAGTTGCTCATAGAGCCATTGCTTGAGGAGAAATCTAGTAATCATTTTACAGCATCTAATATGACAACTATTTGTGTTAGTTGGATCCCTAGGCGTAGTATTATGGGTAGTGTTATGGCTTATATATTTTAAAGAATACCTTGGTCTGATCTCCATTACTTCTGGATACAGATACACCTTTGACTTTGTCCTTGTAGCAGGTCAAAATTGAATCTTTATCCTTGAGTATCACACACCAGTTTACTAGAGGCTTTTTCTGGAAGAGTTTGTGGATTTTATTGTTCACACAATACATAACCACCCAAGATGTTTTTGGGTGATTTTAATACTGATAATGGGTGGAGTTTCTGTATATTATGAAAAATGTTGGCATCATTCTTTCACTTAGATTTAATCATTATTCAAATTAATTTAATACTAGAGGGCTGTAGCTGACTAAGTTTGCAGACAAATGTCAGCTGAGGTAGGTTATTAAATCTTCAGATTACTTATCCATTCTGCAAGAAGGTTTGTCCCAAATAAACAACTAGTGGTAGAATCATGGATTGAAACTAGTGCCAAAAAATGCATTATTGTTTCCTTCGGGAAGTCAGCTGTCCCAGGGAAATACCACATTAATGACACACTCCTAAGAGCTGAACAAGTTGTTTGGGATTTCGGGACTCATGTGGACAATGACCTATGTTTTGAACAATATGTGTCCTTTGTAAGAAAGTCCTTCTTTATTGCACAACTTATAGACAAAGGGATTGTGTCTAGATCTAGGATGCCACTGTCCACCTTTTTTAGCTCTCAATAGGATAATCCTTGAATATAATGCTCCTTATATATGTCCCGACACATGCAGTAACTGGAGTGTTCCCTGAAATACCTTAATAAAATGGTACAAGGCCTAAACAACATGTCCTACATGGACCAACACAAAGCCCTGTCACTATACTCGGTATTCTACAGACTGCTAAGAGGTGAACCGTGTCTGACATACATGGCATCCTACAATCCATTACTGATGGATTTGCTGCACATCAGCAAGTCAAATGTCATTCAGAAATACTCAGTCTAAAGATCAAACCTCTTCTGCAATATCAACAGAATGGTTTGGAAGGACTGGTATAATTTGCAGAGGATAACACTGCTCTGGAATAAACTCTCCATCCACATATAACAAAGTTCATCCTGTCCATACTCAAGTGCAACTTGGATCTATGGATGGGAAACAGAAAACTTACCCCTGGATGGCCCTCTGTACTACTAATGGACAGAGACATCTCCTAAATGATTTATCTCATGCATAGTTCTCCTCAAATTATCTATGGTATGATCCCAGTTATTCTCATTAGGGGTAATATAGAATTATTCACCATGGGATGGGTAAGGCCAATCTCTAGCCAAATGGGATAGGTTAATTCAAGCATAAAAAAGGAAACTGTTTAGGCTTTAAATAGATGACAAAGGCAGCTAGCCTAGTGCTTAGCTATGACCCTGTTGGACTTCATCTTCCATTATGATCTGGCTGTATTGAAGCTTTTATTTTCTGGAGACTGCCTCATAGCTGGGCATTATCCTGTTTTACTTCATGGTCTTGTGATCCTATAATGCTCCTGTCCATTATAAGAGCTTAAGAAACATCTCTAGTGGCATTTGAATTTCCCTGATGGATCAGATTATGTTATGGATCTGTGTTGATGGTGCTGATTCATTAGAAGTCTAAAAAAAATGACAATTTCTGGTGCACTGGATTTGTTTGCAAATTTCATGGCTGTTTTGGCACCTGACATGTCTAATCAGAAACTCTGCAAGCTGCAAATTTGAAATATGTACTGAGACATCTTATCTGGCTGAGGACAAGCTTAGAGAGGGCAATTGTTATGCAGTATACTGCTCAGAACTATAATGTAAAAAGCCTATGAGATTTATGTGACATCCAGTCATACAACTGTCCAGATTTTATAAGCATGGGAGACAGATTCTACATCACTGGTTGTCATATTGCCTAAAATACTCTTTAATCTTTTATCATGAGGAAGCTGAACACATTTTCTGCTGATAATATTGCAGATAATGAACTGGACCTTTTCATATATTCTTCCATTTCACATTGCAATGTTTCATTATACAATTAACTACTCTGAGTTTTCTGGCCTGAGTTTTTGTGATTTGAATATAAGGAGGTCACAGAAATTGATTCATCTGCATGGTTTATCAACTGTGGCCAAAACATTGGACCACCTGCACAGATGCATTTAACACTATATTTGCAACTGTTTTGACAGGTGCACAATTTCTTCAGTGTTAGTGAGCCTTGTCCTTGAAAACATATCTATGGATCCTTCAAGTCTGACAATCTTCTGCCATATCTCTAACCTTCCTTTTGTTAGCAAGACTCATGAAAAATATACATGCAGCGTACTTTTCAGGACCTCATTCATCTGTGCCAGTCTAGTTTTAAACTTTGGCCCAGCACTGAGACTGCCAACATGCCTTTTAATGAGTGTCAGTAACCTCTTGATTGTGAGTGATCAGATGCTGTATTTGTTCCGTGTCTTGCTTGGTCTTGCAGCTATTTGCTGCATATTTCATGACATTTTGATCTCCTATATGCACTCTAGTTATGGTTCTACTTTGACAGTGTGCATATCATTTGCCTATTCCCTCTGTTTTTGATAGTGTTCCAATGTAGGATATTGTGGGGTTCATTTCTTTTCCCAACTGATCACAGTACACTTGCTACTCTTTAGGGGTCCCATTCATGTTGTCAAACTTTTACAAGTTCGAACATCATATGGTCGAAACCATATGTTTGAACTTGTAAAACTTTGAACGTTTCAATGGAGATCTCCGTAAGGGAAGATTTCCCTTTACTGCAATGTGCAAACCTAAAGTTGGTATATTTAAGTAGTGGGGGATGTGGGGGGTGCAGGGGGGGCTTGCCCTTCTGGTTACAACCTTCAGGTAAGTTTTTTGTGTTTTTTTTTAATTACATTTTCAAACTTTTAATGTTCGGACATATGGTGTCGACCATATGGTGTTGAAACATTTAAAAGCTCGACAACGTGATACAGACCCCCCTTTAGATGTGTCATGTAAACCTTGGCTGTAGTGATTGTCACTGTTGAAGTGATACCCTGACCCCATGTGCAAAAAATGGAAATGGGAAAAGGGGTTATTGATGGATGGATGTATATGGATTCAAGGCTGATATATTTCTTATCACTGCTGTGCTGATGGTATTCAGCTCCATCTCTCCACTTCTCAAGAGCACTCATCTGGGTTTACTACCTTATATGACTATCTGGAAGTCACATAAGGTTGGTTAGATTTAAGTTATCCAGAACAACGCCCATCAAAGACACTCCACAAACATTGCAAACACTTCTTTTCTTTCTCCGCTCAATTTTTGTGGTGAAAATAGAATGCTGTTTGTGCATGATGTGTGGTATCTGGGATGAAGCCTTATAGCCCATTGACACCTAAGTGTCAGGTGTTAGCAGCTGTCAAGTCTTCATATTGCCAACTAAAAGGTACCCCCTGATTAAGAGCTTATTGCCACCTTCAGACATTGCACGGCAGCACATGCCTTTTTTATTTTCCTATCTATATTTCCGTAGTGCGGTTTATCTTTGGCTTACTGAAGACAACTATATTCAAGTTTAATTCATGAATGACTCAGTTGCCTGATGTTGTTTGTATAACCATTCATATCAGTTCTGTACAGCAGGATCTGTACCGCCTGCCTGTTAATTTGAGTTTTAATATTTCATATAGTGCACAGTCTGGGACCCTCTTACTGGAAAAAACTCCTATCTCCTTATGCACTTACCAGGATGAGTAGAGTGTCATTTGGGTGGAGGTCTAAGACAGACACTCATCTGCCTGCCTAGCATCTCTCCTTTGGAACCACCTTCCTTGATTCAGATGCATGAGACTGAAGCCGCATTTCAAACATTAGTGAAATACTATCAATATAGGTGATTGTATTACATTCTACACAAAAAGTCTTTATATTAATCAGCTTTCTTGGTCACTATTTTCTTAACTAGTTTTTCCACACTTTGCTTGCAGTCTTTCTCATCCTGACTTTATTTGCTGGTTTTAATTTTACAATGCATAGATCATTAAACATTTATAAAGGTTCAATTTTAGGCCCTCTTCTGTTTAACATTGTTATTGCAAATCTCCATCAAGGTATTTATCAGGCCTCCCTAGTCCAGTATGCAGATGACTCCACAGTAGTCTGCTATGCCCACAAATCAAACACTCTAAATCAAATCACCCAATCCGCATTAACCACAGTAGAAACCTGGCTTCACAAAAATAACCTGTCTCTAAATCCTAAGAAAAACAAACTTATGATTTTCACTCCCAAGAGAAGGTTTCCCCTTAATATTGCTGACTTTCAAATTCTCTTCCTTAACTCTACCAAAACTGAGTTAGTTTCCCATACTAAGCTATTCAGGATAATTATTGATAAAAATCTTAAATTTGATCACCACATTCAAAATAACATAAACAAAACCCACAAAAAATGGGCCTGCTATACAGACATTAGAAATGCCTCTGCTTCCTGTCTAAACAAGCATTATCTCTATCATACCTTCTACAATCACTAAGTTATGGTGCTCCCTTATTAACTAATCTGCAGTGTTCCTTAATGACTAAATTAGAAGCGTGCTATAATAAGACTGCTAAATTTGCTAAAAATAGCTGACATTCCACTCATCATTGTATTGCCCTAAAACAACTTCAGTGGCTTGAATTCCCCCATTACTTCTCCTCCTCCAGCTCACAACCTCTCACAAACTTATATGTAAACCTCAGGACTGTCCAGCAGTCAGCTCCCTCTTTACCCTCTATACACCAGCTTGTCCCCAACGTTCTGAAAACCAATACCTTCTCCAAGTACATAAACCCAAACTACCTGCAGGTCAATTCTTATACTCCTGGACAATTTCCAAAATATGGAATAATCTTCCAGCTTCTATATGCCTTCAACCAAGACCTTCGAACTTCAAAAGTGCACTGCATAGTCACTTCTCTTCCATGTGGATTTGTAACTGCTCAATTCCTTTTCTCAGCCATTACCTAAATTCAGTCTATCCAGCCTTTATTTTACTCTCAATTTCCTTTCTTACTTTTAAATTCCCAAATGAACACTTCATCTAACCCTCCCTTTTGCTCATAACTTAACTCCTTCTTCTTTCCCCCACCCTTCTCTAACTAGCTGCCACTCTCCCCCTACTTTGTCCATTTACATTATTCCTCCTTCCCACTCCTCTCCCTCACTAGCTTCCCCTCTCTCTCTACTTTACCAAACCATCTTCTTCTGTATTCTATGACTGGCCTTCAACTTTTATTAAACCCCACACACCTCCTATTCTGACTTCCCCCTTCTCTCATTTCTTCCCACTATGCCATCATAAATCCTTACCCTCATGCATTAACACTAACTTTTACCTCCATGTTTCCTCTTCTTGATTAAAGATTCAATTGTTACACTCTTTTACTTTTGAGTATAACTTGTTATCCTCTGTGTCAAACATCACTATATTATGCTTTTTATGATGTACTAGTTTTCTTTATTGAATCATACTTTAATATGTAATTTTTTTTTCTTTTCTGTTTTTCCAGTTAGCTTATGTATCTTCTGTAATTTTATGTACTATTTTTAAGATAATTTTTTAAATTATGTTTTAATTTTGTTTTGTATTTCATGTATCTACCTTGGAGCTTTTCTCCCTGGGCCTCCACTGAAAACGAGCTAGCCTGGCCCAGTGGACTTTTCCGGTAAACAAATGTTAATAAATACATTAATAAACAATTTAAGATTACAGACAAAAAATGGTATGACATTTGTGTAATAAATAAATAACTATTTAGCCTTCATAACAATGTGGGTTTCATCTATGAATAGTTAACACATAACCACTTGTATAAACAGTCATCTACCACAAGTAAATGACAGAAACGCTAACCAATAATATTCTTACAAAGACTGAGAACAACTTTCTTTTGTAGGGACAAGTGAGGCACCACATTCTTACAAGCTCCTACCACCACCCATCTGGGATGCAAACCACTGCCCTCAAAACTAATACATATGAACTCTTTGGTCAACTACAGTAGGACAAGGAAGACACTCCAGAAGTAGCACATAGTGGTTTCACAAAAACAATGATGCTGCTATCACAGAAGCTAGCTATGACAAGAAGGACATTTATCAACTATGATCAAGCAGTAAGTATCCTGTTCAAAACTTATCATTCAAGTGTAGGACAACCAAAACACTACTACTAACATAATACTCATGTGTGCTAATCCTGCCATCCTAACTCTGTCCCTGCACATTACCTTAAGAAAACTCCTTTGCCTAACAATACCACTATTCTAGACACCCATGCACAGAACTCAGACACACACACATCTATTACACTAAAATTATCTCCTAACTTTATCAACACCCTAAAAAACAAACACATTCAAACACGCTGACCACCAAACACACTCAAAGTATCCCCTTACCTAACCCTAAGCCACAAACATGCACTCCCCACATGTACACACTTCCATACCATAGACAAACCTAGTTACCTTGTTTGGCAACATATACATTCAGAAAAGAAATGTTTGCTAAACTGAATTTTTGGAAAATTGAACCAGCACATTATGTAGTCAATGAAATGAACAGTCCAATAAGTATATATACATAAATATATATATATATATATATATATATATATATATATATATATATACACACACACATACATATATATATGTGTGTGTATATATATATATATATATATATATATATATATATAATATATACACGGGTCTATATTAAATGTTTGAACATCCAAAATGTCGAACATTACATGGTCGAAACCAAATGTTCGACATTTAGATGTTCGAACATAAAAAAAAAAAAAAAAAGAAAACACAGAAAAAACACTTTAACAGTGTAGGCAGGTGGCAAGCACCCTTACACCCCTGTACTTAAATATACCATCTCTGAGACCACACTTCAGTGCAGAAAAGGGAAATTCTCCCTATCTGCACTGTACAGTGCTGTTGAATGTCTATCTTCGAGCACTCAAAATTTCAAACGTTTGGTCTCGACCATGTAACGTTCAAAATTTTGAGTGTTCAAAGATTTGACAGATACCCATACACACACACACACACACACACACACACACACACACACACACACACACACATACACATACACACACACTCACACACACACACACACACACACACACACACACACACACACACACACACACACACACACACACACACACAAACACACGCACACACACACGCACTTATATCTATGTCTATATTTTATCTATATCTATATTATATATATATATATATATATATATATATATATGTATGTATATATATATATATATATATATATATATATATATATAGCTAGATAGATATATGATAAAACTACAGAAGAGGTGTTACATTGGAGAAATGGGGTTTTGGGAGATGCGGTGAAGCTGATTGTCTCCAGATGTGGTGAAAAAGTGTGGAGGTATTGTTGCAATGGAAAAACTTAAAAATGGTGCTTATGGAAGTTTATGGTAAAGCTTCTTTGCAACACTAGGAATTATTCTCATCTGGGTGGAAGTAGGTAAGGAAAGATGACCTAAGGATAAACAGAAAAAAAAATCTGCTCTTATGATGGTATGTGTGAAGAAAGGAAAGTGCAGTGAGATGGAAACACTGCTGAGAGTTGATAGCAAAGTAGTATGACTGCTTGAATGCTTTGTAATACTGAAGGGTTCTGGCTATCATGAGAAGGAGTGCAGATCATAGTCTAAGTAGGGTTAATGGATATTGTGTCAATGAAGAAGATGTGGAGGGGTGTGTTATGGTTTAATGTTGATTAGCAAACTTAATATATCTATGTCTTAACAGTGACAAAATCAAACCCATCTCTTTAACTGTTTGGCTCCCCAAATGAGATTGGGGATCCTACTATCTGTAAGTAACAAAATTCATCTATATAAACTTTTGACGGTTGTGTGGCTAATGTAATTAGCTCTAGTAATGTACTTGTAGTCTGAGGTAACTACTAAACCAACATGGGCAATTCAGAAACCCAGAAGACTTTACAGGGCAAGACCCCAGTTATCAATGTCCTACTGAATCAATGTTTCTCTTTCCATTCATTCTGTGTCCTCAGCATATTTTCACTAACCTTCAGTCTCCCTTCTGTATAGGTTCATAAGTGAATAAAAAACTAACTGCACTGAAGGGCCATTTAAGCTTAGCCAATAACCTGAGGTCTGAATCAAACTGTGTTTTGTATCTGTGAGATGAATACCTTACACATTATGCCAAATCTACCCCTCAAAAACAAGAACAATATTATTACAGGACTGTTAGATGTGCTACATGTCACCATGCTAGAACTCACAAATGTTCCTTTCATCTCAATTTGCAATGGCATTAATTCAGTCATTACCTGTCCCTAATTCAGTTACAGCTTACCTATAAAATATTACTTAACTCCAGCTGCTTTTAACTTGCAATGGGCAAACCATAGTGTCGCATTATGTCAGCTTCTGCACTTCTCATATCTGCACTGAAAGTGAAAAATAGATCTGATGATTCATGCTTCTCAGCTTATGTTTGGAAGGCCTAGCAAAATAGCATGTTTTTTCAAGTGTGATTTAAACATTCATGACAACACTAGCTCTATGATAAAAGGTAAACTCATCATGGGGTTACATGAAAATTACCTTCTTGTACATGAAAATTTTAAATAGAATTTTTAAGATTAAAGTTTTGACGATATGTATGTGTGTAACCTATAGTAATGCAGAAAGCAATGTTCTGTGTATGCGCAATCCATTTGTTTTGCATTTTCTAGTAATCTCTTCAGTAGCTGAACTTTGTGTGACAATCCCACCCCTTATTACACATTGAAACATTGCTAGTATTGAAAAACATATTAGCAAAGCAGTCAGTGTACCCACTGTAATCGCAACATTACCTAGAGGAAGAAGTGAGGATGGCTCCAGCTATTAAAAAGAAAAAACAGCTTCACCTGATAGTGTTAGTCTCCTACCCCTTCCAAAGTCAGACGCGCACAGACAGACAGACACACACACACACACACACACACACACACACACACACACACACACACACACACACACACACACACACACACACACACACTCAAAAAGTAAAGGTATAAAAATAATTAAAAAATGCACTTCAAGGAATAATAGTTAAACACATAATAATGCATTGCTGTCTTTTATGTCTGCTTTTCTGTGAGGTATGACTTTTTTTGCTTAATTTCTTGTTTTATTATCACTTCTAGTACACCCCTGAAACAGCCTCCTGGTATATTCATTACTGTCAGTGTGGCTGTGGATCAAAAGCTACACTAAAGGCAGCTTATCTGTCAGGATCATCTATTTTAGGTGTGTCAGGAAGTAGGCTGCTGTTGTTGTTGTCCAGGTTACTTTTTGTACTGCCTGAGTATCTGAAAATTACTACAAGTGCCTGCACCCTCATATTCAAGAAAAAGAAAGTTGCATGTTAGTGATGTATTGTGCACGTGTCAACATGTACATGCACAGTGCATGTACAGTATACGTTGTAGACATCTGCTGTGCTACAGAAGGAGACTGAAGTCCCTTCATACTTTGCAATTTTTTAAAAAAGTAAGTGATTTATTTTTAATTTTTTTAAATAATGGCATTGTATAAAAGCAATAATCCTCTCCTATGTACAGGTAATGCTGGATCTACCCATGGCTGATGCCTAGTTTCATCACTTGGGCTCAGAGCCACAGCTAGGTTATCTATTGTATGGTGCAGTTCCCCAGTCTGGCAAAATAAAAAGTCCTCTATCTGATTTGAAAACGAAAGAAGGTATTCTGTGTAAAACTGCAGCAAACTGCAAATGTGAAAAGTGAGTTACTACATTTAGACTGCCACATATAAAATGCTTCAGACCTTCAGACTTGAACACAAATACAGAATCGGTATTGGGTCTACTTTATGACCTCAAAAAGCAAGTTGGCCGAATACAAAACGCCTGACACATAATGCCCGAACGCTGACTAACCCAAGTAGAGGTGTGGGTAGGGTGAGGCAAAGGGAGTAGCAGCTCTTTAGAGGGGATGTGATCGGCAATAAATGATGGAGTAGTCTTGCAGTACCAGCATTCAGAAATGAATACTGATGGGTTTACTTTATGTCCTCGAAAAGCAAGTTAGTTGAATACGAAAGGCCCGACACATAACGCTCGAATGCTGATTAACCCAAAACGCGTATGTCCCGAACTGGAAAAAGCGAATCACGAATACAAAACACCCGACACATAATGCCTGAATGCTGACTAACCTGAAACGCGTATGTCCCGAAACCTGAAATATCGATTCAGGTAACTTGTTCATGATCCCTGACACCACTGTTCTAATTTCTCACAGTATGAACATTTTTGTAAGGTTAAGTAAAGTTTGTAAATTATATACAAACTTTACCTAACCTTATAAAAATGTTCATACTGTGAGAAATTAGAAGTACTTTCATGTTTTCCGGTGCCCTTTCCCTTTACCAGAAAACGTAATCGTGGTTCTAATATCTCACAGTATGAACATTTTTATAAAGTTAAGTAAAGTTTGTAAATTATATACAAGCTTTACCTAACCTTATAAAAATGTTCATACTGTGAGAAATTAGAAATACGTTTGTTTTCCAGTGCCCATTCCCTTATTGGAAAACGTAATCGTACTTCTAATATCTCACAGCATGAATATTTTTGTAAGGTTAGGTAAAGTTTGTATATTACATATAAACTTTACCTAACCTTACAAAAATGTTTGTAAAGTGAGAAAACTGAGCTACGTTTACATTTTCCGGTGAAGGGAAAGAGTCCTCTGCTTGATTCAATGCTGTGGTGTAAGGGATCGTGGACAAAGTAGGTGATTCGCTCTTTCCAGTTTTGGGACATACGCGTTTCGGGTTAGTCAGCATTCGAGCGTTATGTGTCGGGTGTTTCGGATTCGGCCAACTTACTTTTCGAGGACATAAAGTAGACCCATCGGTATTAATTTCTGAATGCTGGTACTGCAAGACTACTCCATCATTAACTGCCTATCACATCCCCTCTAAACAGCAGCTACTCCCTTTGCCCCATCCTATCCACACCTCTACTTGGGCTTTACCCTTATGAACAAACAATGCCAACTATTGGTAAATCCAGCATTACTTATATCCAGTCATGGATTATTCTCACTGCATACTGTAAATTCTTTTATGTATGCGTATTAACTGATTATGCTTAATACTTCTTCTGTAGTTTTCTCGCTTGGATTCCACTTAGAATGGACCTTGCCAATACATGCATATAAATGCATTCTATGTATTTAATACTTGTAATATAACTGGTTTACAAAACTATATTAATATACACTCATATAATATGTTGAAGATAAACAGTGCATATTTATAAAATAAAAAAATATATACATTAAAAATACAATTTCCCAAGTAAAAAGACATAATGGTAATGGTCTCTCCTAGCCCAGCAGCTTAAACATCACAGACCTGAATATACTTTTTAAGATCTGCAAAATCTTAGTTAAATACTGGTCTGTTTCTACTGACATATACTTGCTAACAAGCACTATAAATTGCATTAATGCAATTTGTAGCACACAAACAAAAACTGCAAATGTAATTTAAATAATTTTGAAAAGACAGTCAGATTATTATGTAATATGCAGGGATACTTTTAAAATGACTTTCTGTAATATAATTTAATAATAAAGGTTGTGAAAAAAATTTAACTAGCGCATGCTGTACTGTAAACATTACTGTTAGTTTGCAATTAATTCACTATTTCTCTGTATCATCTACAACAGTAAATCTTAAATAATTTCTTTATTAGTGGTTGGTGTTTATGAAAAATATAAACATGAAAAGGCATATTCAGATAATGCATACCCTGACTATATAGTCCAGTATGCAAAAAAAAAAAAAAAAAAAATCACAGCTAACTATTGCTGAAAGTGGAGTTTGCTTTTTTCCCCACTTTTGTGTGACATCAGAGTTGGTATATATACATACATATATATATATATATATATATATATATATATATATATATATATATATATATATATATAAATAAATAAATATATATATATATATATATATATATATATATATATATATATATAATGTGTATACACACACACACACACACACACACATACACACACACACACACACACACACATATGTTTGGTTGTGTAGAGGGTGTCACCCTCCATGGGGGTGCCAGGGGCTTGCCCACCGGTAAAAACAAAATTGTTGAGTTGTTTGTCAAAGGTGGTTTTGGCAAACAGTTTTCTTTGTTTTTTCCATTCACCAAAATTACCTTCAATGACTCAGCATGAATCCGAGGAGGTAGCTGTACACCCCAACCATCTTTCATAGCCCCAGGAAATAAAGTTTGTGTCCAGGTAATATGCTTCCCACTTCAACCTCATAAGATCTAATGACACTGATGTCAGCAAAATGTCCCCCCTTCCCTTATCCACGTACATTAACATGCTTATGTCTAGAATTGCCTTCAGCATCCAGTATGCAGAATGCCCACATTCTGTTAAACCCTCAACAATGATATGACTTAAAGTGTGTATATATGTGTGTGTGTGTGTGTGTGTGTGTGTGGGGGGGCTTTATATGCATGCATATGTGTGTATGTGTCTAAAGCATCATTACTTGACTTGATACTAGCACAGATATCAGTTGGCATGGGTATAGCTAGGATAGCCTCTTCCCTTTTCCTGATCCCCAGATGCACTGGGCGTGTTTTGCAGTCAGTTGAGGGGCACTATACCTTTAATGTAGATTATCCAAATATCACTTGCAATTCAGATTCTACCAGGATGACATAGAATACATGTGCAAAGTCAATGTGAGGCAGAACAGCTAGGTTGCACTCAAAAGATATACTTTGCTCTCATAGCTATAGCTGGACCCAGAGCTTCACCTTCTTTTTTTCATTATTGGAGTATAACATGCAGAATGTTCACTATAATGTCTGACTCAGTACAGCAAAGCAGATGTGAAATATTTTTTGCCTTATTGCACTGTGAAATACCTAAATGAGTTTTTGTAAACTATCTGTCACCATGTTGGCTAAAAAGAGATATGGCAAGGTAAAAACACTGGTCCCTATATAATACAAAATATCTATATTTTAAGAATCTCAAAAAGAGTATAGTTATTCTGCAAACAACATACCATAATGCTGTATGAAACTATAACATCTAATGTAAATCCTAGATAAACATAATGGTTAAAACATTTTTTTTTTACTTTTGTAAACATCCAAAATATAGCCCTTTTATCATCTTTATTTTAGATGCCCATTTTATAAAAATATTTGATTACATTTGTACTGGTTGGGATTACATAGGAACAGTTTTAATTTAGCTGGGCATTCCTTAAATATATGTTTTTTACATCAGACTATATTATTCTCATATTCTACAATGAAGGTAAAGTATTTCCCTTCTATTTGTGACAACAGATAATTTTTAGAACACAGTGTTCAGTTGTAGATTGTATGTATTATGGTCCAGCAGAAAAAGAACATTACAGGTTTTGCTTCCAGAACCGAGGCCAATTATAGACATAAAACAAATGCATTTTGTCTGGAACGGTCTCAACATATTTTTTCCTGATATGGCTAGTGTAAAACAGTTAGGTATTGGCAGACTTTATCTTTCCTTTGAAGTTTAGTTTAGGGTATCACCCTGTCTGCTACTGTTCAGATCACACAAGGTATGTCTGCCACATATAACAGCAGACCACTTTCTATGAAATTTTGTTTATTCTGGAGCTGGAAGGAAAAATTCATCTTGAGTTCCATGTCTCAGAAGGAAATGGCATGAATCCTTCGGCAAGGCCACAGGAAATTATTCAGTGTCAGAATATCATGGCACATAGCTGTCTCCAGATATTCTACCTTACTTTCTTTCTTTCTTTTTTTCTCATTGATTTGCTTAAGATTTTTAATAAAGGCAAAGACAGCATTATTCAATTGAACAACACAGACTGAAATGCAAATATATTAAATCAATGTATCCTTTTTATGTCAGCATTGTCCGGTACAGGTACTTAACTTGTACTATAAAACAGCACTGGTGTCTCCAAACTCTTCTGTTTTACATGGCATTCAGTGAGCAAATCTTTATTTTGTTTTTCTTCTATTGTTCGCAACACAGTATATTTGGAAAATTAAATAAAAAATTATAACCAGGACATATAAGACTACTACTATAAAATCCTATACTATGCTTCACTATAATACCAGTGAACAATGTATAATTTATTCAGAACAGACCAGACAAGCAGCCAAAATTAAATGTTGGGATATTTATCATCTGAAATACTTTTTCTGATGTTCTAGCATTTATCCTTTGAATGCATGGAATACAAAACATCCTCTTTAATAATTATGGAAAAAAGATTACTGGATTATGCAACTAAATTTTCATCCATAATTACTTAATGTTATTTCTTCAATGTCTCTGTCCAGACTATCCATCTGTACAAAATTTGTATCACTTTCATTTAACATTAGATAGTTTTGCAAATATTTTATTCTGAATAGGTTGCATTCTCTGCTAAAGTGAGAGTGTGTGTGTGTGTGTGTGTGTGTGTGTGTGTGTGTGTGTATGAACCCAATGGTCACAGCACAGTATAACATAAAATAATCAGTATTTATTTTTATTTACACTTTATAAATATATCATTATTTATAATGGCAATAAATTAGATTTGACCTTTCTCAATCACCTTTATTTGTATTTTATTTTTGAAAACCAAACCATTTCTTAATTTATAATTGCATTGGATAATGTGTATAGCACAGTAGTATAATAATGTTCATTTCTACATCATGGCTTCTGGTTCTATTGTTTGATTCCCTGCAAAGGTACCTTCTCTGCAGAGTCTGAATGTGCTCTTTATATCCACATGGGTTTTAGCTCTGTGTTTTGGTTTCCTCTCACATTCTGAAGACATATCATTAGGTTAGTTGGAGATGTCCACTATACAACCCATAGCGGTGTGTGTGTGTGTGTGTGTGTGTGTGTGTGTGTGTGTGTGTGTGTGTGTGTGTGTGTGTGTGTGTGTGTGTGAATCTGTGTGCCTACACCATATGGTGCACCGATGTCCCATTTATTTATTTGTTTGTTTATATATTTATTTGTTTACAATTTGTTACTAGGGTTGTTACACTGATCCAAAGACCCTTTTCAGGTATAGGCTGGGCCAAGAAAACAGAAAAATTACTCAGAGTCATACCAATGTCTATGCATATGACAAAAGAAAATTACTTTAGATTATTCTCTTTCTTAAGCCTGTTGTTCACAAAGAAAAGTTATAACTCCTCCAAGACCATGTGCAAGAGACTGTGGATATCAAAGAATAAATGACTGGGTTAATGGAAAGTCTGACAGCGTCAGATATATTATCCTTTGACTGCAACAGAATGAGTGTTGTTATAAGTATGGCAGCATGCTATGTCTTGTTAAATATGGTCAGCCCTTTTGAGGTACTAATATTTACATTATACCAATTATTTAATTATTTATCATTTGTTATGTCTGTAAGTGGGCTGGTCTGAAAAAGATTTTCAGCCATAATCTGTTTCCTAATTATATTTCAACATAATTATTCCACTGACTGAAGTTTTTGAAAAAAAGGAGGATTACATTTAAGTGAACTGAATGTGGCAATATGCAAGCTATATAAATTAACAATGAGAAAGCTCAGCAAAGTTATCTTTCAGACTACTAACTTACTGCTTGGTTAATTTGTATTATACAGACTGTCATCATCTTAAATGGATATCTAAGCTGTTACTTTACCTTCTATTATGCATGAAATTTGATTCATGCCTGTCAACCAGCAACACATTTGTAGATCAAATTTATTGCAGGTTTTGTGGTTTGACTGCAACAGCTATGGTCTGAGTTATTTGTGCTTGCTCTAGTGCAATATTTCTAAATTTGAGAAGATTAAAAATTCCATAGATTAACATCAGTACACTTCTGTGAGATGAATATGTCATCCTGTATGCAGTAGATTTATGAATCTACAAACTAAATGTTCAATGCCACTGTGTTATACATGGTACAAAACGCGGGCCTTTTGACAGGTCCTAAAATAAAATTAGAATATTATGCAGTAATTTTCAGTTTAATATCCTCTGCCTTTGCATTTCTTCCGCACTAAAACAGAGACATTCTATCCCAAAGCAAGTCTCAAAAGAAAGCCGGTACAGCAGTAAAGATATATTATTTGTTTTTTTTTTTTCTTATGTCAGATGATAATAAAGACCCAAACAGCATCACTGATACATTCTTCATATAACTTAAATGGGAGCTTTGCCAGCTGATAACTTTGTGATGGAAACAGTTGCCCTTAAACTGCCAAAATAATTCTGTTATTGTGTCAGTAGCAAAACTAGTGTATATTGATTAAGGAGATATCTTGTTTCCAGACTTGTTGCAACTTAAAGTTCTATGTCTGCCTTGTTTTTCTTATCTGCTGACATATCATTACTGCAAAATAACTGAGCACATATTGACAAATGTGACCCACTTTATCCACAGATTTACAAACACATCATTAATTGACTACTTACGATTTCATGTGAATGAATTTTAGGCAAAACTTGACGGTGAATTTCCATTAAAATGGACAGCTGGTACCTAACATGTTTTGCAATTTTTTTATATTATGCACTATCTGGGAAAATATGGGCAACAACAATTAAGTCTGTTGCTGATTTTTAAACGTGTTTATGTTTCTAAAATCAAACACTGAAACAAACATTTAGGGACATGTCTGGTAAAAGCTACATATAAACTATGAAAACATGGTGGTCATTCAGATACTGTTGCATCTGTAGAACAACATTCCACAGAATTGCTTTCAGGTTACCAGAACTTCCTGAACAAGCACATTGCTGAAATATATCTAATGAGGGCAATAGTTTTTCTCTGTACTAAGTAACTTTACATCTTCTAATGGCATGTTTGTTACATCAGTATTTAGAAAAATTGTCAGTTATGCCAATTCATTCAGCATAAACAGACCCAAGATTTAGAAAGAAATGCAGAATTGGTGTATTACAGAAAACAATGTCCAACAAAAAAAATCAGTAGAACTGTGCTATTTATAGATTTGCACCAACTTAAATGTTTTGAAGTGATGTTTTGAATAAACAGAAAATGAAAGACTGCATCTGATTAACTTTTCTCTCCAGGTAACACTTTTTCTCATACACCACTGTATGTGATCACAGACGGCATTGGAGAGGTCAGCTGCAAAAACTGTATAAGGTGTGTCATACTTTCTGACAAATTTTTTGAAGTAGAACACATAGTTCATATCTTCAGCAATACCATCCAGACAATGATGTAAGGTCAGTTAGGAACAGCTCTAAGTAAGGATCTTACAATATTTTTGAGTAAACTTAACCAAAGTGCTTCAAAATGTTAGCTTTTTTTACACATCCATGTCCATGAATGATAAATGATCACTTGAGTAACTACAGACTTTTGAATACAAGTTGCATTTAGTATACTATGGTCTTATTCTAAATTCATGTCAGTGATAGACTGCTATCTGTCCTTCTCTTCTAGACTTATTTATTTTATAGAAAAATAATAACAGCGAGAGACAGAGTTTTTACCCAAACATTTCAAAATGATAGGACATGTTAACCCTAAAGGTTGATGAAAAGTAGCCAATGCATGCCTAATTTAAGATATGCAATATATGGGTACTGGAAATTAAGCCCTGTGATGGTCAACATAGTCTTGAGTGGATCATTCAGCTATAAAGCCATAATTCAAAAAATGGATAGATGGTCCTCAAGTCAATTTGCAAAGGTAGGTTAAAGATGTGGCTACAATTCCAGACATCTAATGTACTATTACTGAGGAATATGAGCTCACTTATTAATTCAGTATACATATTCCACACTGTTTATGTTCCACCAGGAAAATAAAACCTATTCTAAGTATTTTACAATGAGTACATTAAAATATACTACTTCCTCAGTCTTGATTTTTTTTCTTTAACTTATTTTGACACAAGTGAACTATAAAAAGGCAAGTTTTCAATACTCAGACATGGTAATTTCTTACCTAGACTTCAAAGCACTGCCTTATGTTTAGTAAAACAAGCAGAACTGATCATCATCCATAAATTATGGGTGCTAACTAAATTTGCTGAGTTTACCAGCATGGCTTATTACTGATAATTACAAAAATTTTTACACAAACATTTACGTATTTTCCATTTGTACTCTGTGGATACAAAAAGTGGCATATGCATAGATAATTTAAGATATCTAATATGTGGGTACTAGGAATCAAGCTCCATGATGGCCAGCATAATCTTGAGGGGATCACTGAAATGCAAAACCTTAATTCAAAAACAAGGATAAATGGCACTTAAGACAATTAGCAAAGGAATGGAATATGTATGCAGAATTACCCAGCACTTGTCTTTTTTAATATTTCTACCTTACTATGATTGCTGCTTAACAGGCATTTAAGAAAAAAAAGAAACAGATATCAGTACTATAGTTTACAATTCTTCATTTACACATCTGATTTATATTAAAGTCACTCCATATTATCTAATGGTTATGCCATGTCTGACACTCCTTCACAGCAGACTAGATGCCCAAGCAGTTTTAGGAAGTGAAGTGAGTTATCTTCTTTCCCCAACCTAATTTTTGTGAAGGACCCATTATGACCAGTTAATTTACTAGTTACAACAAAATTATTTGTATGCATATGTCTAAAATACTAAAATCTCCAAAGACGGGTAAGTACCTTACAGTGTAAAAATAATACCTAGTCGCTTGCAGATAATGATTGTGAACATATTCTGATGTGACCAGTGCTGGAATGGCCAACAAGGGCACCTAAAACTAATTAGTTTACATACATTTTAGGGCATTGGATATATTATTCTCTCCCAGATCACTTCTTCTTTTATTCTATATTCACATGGATTGCATGGTATGGGAATTGAAGGTTTAACTAAGATATAAGCAAAATTTGGTAAACTAAATTTAATTAGAGAATTCACAGGGACTCAAGACTGTTAGTTGTTGATTTCCTAGTTAGGCTACCTAATGCAGTGTTATAAATAGTGCCTTCAAAAATGGTCCATTGAAAGAGTTGTCTAGTATGACATTTTCATAATGGGTAACTTAACAAAGTAGAGAAAAAGGAAGTCTCCCAAAACTTTTACGTGGCATTTCATTTTGCATCTCTAATTCATATATATATCAACAAGCTGAGAAGCATACTGTATTAGTTTTCCTCTATCCTGCCAGGTATAAAATTTCTAACTCTAAACCTTATCAAATGTGCATACACTGAAGCTATTGAGGATTCTCATTTTCTTAAATTAATCAAATAATTTGGTGTCACCACAGTAATATATAACTATCTATATACAGTGTTAACTATAATGCTATTTTAAATGGGGTGAGAAAATGGTTTTGTGTTAATAAATTTGAAGTCACTATAAGAGGTTTAAATCAGTAGGAATCCTCCTTAGCAAGGATATGTAATTGTCCTAGCTGTCCTAGAGTTAAATATTTAGTTTACACATGAGAAAAATACTCTGGTTCAATATCTAGTGATGCTAGTATTACTCTTTTTAGTTTTCATATTTTGAAATTTAGGCACAGTATGGCTAGTTTGTACTCTTTAGACTTAACACTTTCTGTATGCTCAACCTAAATCACATGTTCTCTAAACATTTCTTTATATAATTTTTATTAAAGAAAATCTGAGGTAATAAACTGCCATTTTGTGGCAATGTTTCATAAGGCAAGTAGGTAAGTACATCAAGTTGCATAAGAAATACACCTGCTCTGGGGTCTGAAGGGAGCAGCAGAATCTGAGGCAACCAATAATTTAATATCAAACGATTGCTATGTCTGGTGCTTCTTAGCAGTTGCCTTCAAGAATCTTGTTTGCCTTATGGCCATATTCATAATATTATTTTGATGCACGTTTTTTGTGCAATATTAAAAAACTACACCCTAGGATTCAATAACACCTACACTATGTGTACACCATTCTGTGTGAGCAGACAGCACAATCAGCATCAAAAGGACCAAAAATACAGTAAATCAAGTCTCTGGAAAATATGCTATTAAACTTTTAAGAAGCTATGAACTTTTCCAAGTCTGAGTATGTGTTCTGCATCTTGAGCAGACAACACAGACATAACTCATACATTCTTCCTCCTAATTTTAGTTTTCCTACTAATATTCTTGAAGCTTTAAATATTGACAGGGATTCATAATGGTTAACACAAAGTGTAAACTACATGCACATTTAGCGTAATCTTTTTGATTGACTAGAAAGCAGAAAAAATATGATAAGAATGTTCTTGAACACATATCGTGAACGCGTAGTGTAGGCTTTATTGAATCTGACCCATAGAGGAAACAACAAATGCTAACACAGCACTGCAGTGTTCTGTTCAGTATAAGTGAGGGACTAATATAAAAAAAACACAACTATTAAGGCATGCTTAAACTTGTTCTGCAATCAAATACATCTTAAAATGGACTTTTATTTATTTATTTATTTATTGCAGTTAGTTTGCCAGGATAGTCCATTGGGCCAATAAGAACCCATTTTCAATGGAGTCCTGGGGAGAAAACCTCCATTAAAGACAATATTATAGTCAAAGTTATAGCGTAGTAATGCAGAAGTACAGATTAAATCATAGCATTTAAAGAAACAATTTATGAAATTTCACAATAAATGTTATAAACATAAGTAAATATTTACAAACTTTTAAACATTTGTCTTCTATTGAAGACTTTTATATAACTGTCCCCTTAAATTACAGCTGCTGTCCTCTACTGTGTTATACTGAATCTTTCACTTTATTATAAGAGATGAGAGCAATAAAATGCTGACATTATGTGGTGTATTGTTTTATTCCACCATAACTGAAAGAAACACTTCTGAATAAGCATTTAAATGATGCCAGGAGTTTCATTTTCTGGTTCTGAATCAGAATAGCATCAATCAACTCGAGTAATTTGTATGTATATCACAGTACAGTGGGGATTGGTTAATTTACCCTTTTCCTCACTGTAGTGTGATCTTGGAGTTTGTATATATAATTTTCAGTGTATATGCAATGGAGGGTGCTAATCAATAATGTGACATAAACCCACACATGCATGCACACATGTACATATCTGTATCTCTCTCTCTCTGTATATATATATATATATCTAAATACATACAGAATATATATATATATATATATATATATATATATGTGTGTGTGTGTGTGTGCGTGTGTGTATATATATGTGTATATATATATATATATATATATATATATATATATATATATAGCCGTTGCAAACTTTTTCTTAACTGCTTACATAGGTTCATAGGTTGGTACTAGGCTATCAGCCCTAGGGCCTATACAAGCCTAGCCATAACCATTCCCTGGCTATTTCTTCCCACACTATTTACTTCACTGGACCCCTGTCTAGGAGGGCGACTGACGTAATCCCCAGGGTGAATTTCCTTTCTCCCATCCAATCGTCAATGTTCCTTTTGAAGAGGGCCAAAGAGGCACTCTGCTTGACATGTATGGGCAATCTATTCCAGAGTCTGGGGAGTCTCTGGGTCAGGAACCTATCCCTCCAGCATGTTTTGTTTATTGTGATGACAAGGTTTAGATCCCTGGAGCGTGTAGCTCTGAGGGATTGGGATTTCTTTAAGTGTAGCATGTCCAACAGCTCTGGGTTTGACATGGCCTTGTACGTTAAGCAGAGATCGCCTCTGAGTAGATGATATGCGACATAGTATAGCTGAAGTTTTTTAAGGCGGTCAGCGTAGGGCATCTGCTTTAGGCCTGTAATTCTTTTAGTGAGGTATTTCTGCGGCCTTTCCAGTTGTTGCAGATGTCTGGAGAGGTACATACCAAACGGGGCATTGTATTCTATAATGGGTCTAATGAGGGATGAGTACAGTGGGACAATGACCTCCTTTTTTCTGGATGAAAAGCCCTTAGTGATGAGGTGTGCCACATAGAAGGATTTCCTGACTGTTGTGGCGATGTGGTTATCAAAGGTGAGACCACTGTCGACCTGTGTCCCTAAGTCTCTTATCACACTTTCGGTGTTTAGTGTACTGCCACCTATATGGTAATTTATGGGTACATGTTTTTTTCCCAAAGGGGATAACTATACATTTCTTGGCATTGAGCTTGAGCCCATGGATTTGGCACCAATCATCTGTTTCTGTAAGTCCCTTTTGTAGAGTATCCACATCATTTAGGGATTCAATAATGGCTCCCAGTTTGCAGTCATCTGTGAACTTTGTTAGCCAGAGTCCCTTAGTGCTGGCCTGTACTTCAGAGAATTAGATGCCAAACAAGAGCGGTCCCAGAACTGAACCCTGAGGTACTCCACTTGTCACTTGTCTGGAGCTGGATTTGGAGTTGGCTACTTTCGCAGTGTGGGTTCTATCAGTAAGCCAATTAGCAACCCATTGGGTGACGTAGGGATTAATGCCCAGCTTAGTAAGTTTATCTATGATTCCAGAGTGAGGGATGGTGTCAAAGGCCTTGGCAAGGTCTAGATAGGCTGTGTGAACCACCTTACCCTTGTCCATGGCTCTGGAGACTGATTCAAAGAAGTTAATCAGGTTCAGGAGACAAGATCGGCCCTTCACAAAACCAAACTGGGTGGGGTCCAGTGTTTGAAGGTTGCCAATGGCTTTGTTTATAAGTTCCATGATAATACGCTCTATGGCCTTGCAGATAAGGCTCATCAGACTGATGGGATGGTAGTTTCTGGGATCCAAGGTGTATCCCCCATTGTGGAGTGGGATAACTGTAGCTCTGTGCCACTCAGTGGGCACGAAACCTGAGGTGAGGCTATGATTAAACATGACACTTAGGTGAGTTGCCAGTTCATATTGTAGTTCATGTAGTACACAGCTCGGAATGTCATCTGGTCCCATGGATGCTGTATTCTTAGCTTTGGAGATTGCATTTTTTACCTGTGTGGCCGTTATTACTGGAATTTGGCAATCTTCCGGTATTGAGATGGGCCATTTAGGGGGTGAGAGGGGGGTGAAGTTGGAACTGAATTGATCTGCCAGGATATTGGCAATATCCTTAGGATCAGTTTATTTAATGCCATTCTGTTTTAGCTCAGAGAAGATCTGAGCATTGCCATTTAGATTCTTGACATAGTTATATAATGCCTTGTGGCTGTCTTTGGAATCTTTGGCAATTTTATTTTCGTTACTAGCTTTGGAGGATTTTATGAGGGATCTCAGTTTCTTACTGAGGCTGGTAAGGGAGTTTTTTGCATCCTGGGATTTTCCTTACTATAGCACCAGAAAGCATGCTTCCTTTTATTTTTAACACATTTATGAAGAAGTCAGTAGGAGCATTAAACTGATTTCTTGCAATAATACAACAGTGTGTTTCTAATTGTCTTTGATCTTATATGCATTTGACTTTGTTTGCCCAATAGAGTTTAAGCTAGGCTGCTTAATGCTCACCCGGACTGCAAGCCTAGTAATTACCTATGAACCCTGCTGAATAAGATTTTAATTTTGTCTGCAGGAATTTGGTTCTGTGCAAACACTGCTTTATAGACTACACACATAGCCCCTACAATTTCAGTTTAACAAGCCTGAAGTTTGCTACACAGGATGGCAGGTGCCAAAAGGTCTTTTGTAAATTGTCATCTAACCCTGGTGAATGTATCCTTTTAGTAAAAGAAAAGCAAAATAGGAAGATTTTGTATCATAATGGCATAGTTTATTTATTTTATTAGTTTCATAAACAAGTAAATCACTAAGAAAAACAGAGACCTAGGGGTACTATTTAATTAAATTGCACTGTCCCACAGTGTGATAGTGGAGGATTTGTGGAAAACAGATAATGTTCATTTACATCAGATGACATAGGAAACTGAGAGATTTCTTTTAACTTGTTTATTTAATCTGAATGGACAAGTAGCCTGGCCCTTCTTAGACCATTTTTGCTTTTAATCCAGGCTATGTGTCTTTACCATTGAGCCATTGTCTGAATGTGTAAACACAAATATATTAACTACAACGTGACAAAAACAGTAAGCAAAATGAAGTCTGCATTATTACACAGCGCAAAAGTCAAAGAGACACAAGAAATCTTTGGGGTAATATAGTTTAACAGAAGGGATTAATGCTCCTGTAGGGTACATTTTGGAAACTGCAGTGTTGGTCATCTTCGGATGCTTCTCTACATTAACACACACACACACACACACACACACACACACACACACACACACACACACACACATACATACATATATATATATATATATATATATATATATATATATATATATATATATATATATATATATACATACACACACACACACATACATATATAACAAAAATTATATATATATATATATATATATATATATATATATATATATATATATATATATATACATGGATTCACTTCAGAAGCTGGAATTACCAAAATCTCGAACTGCAAATAACCGAAACCAAAAGATCGAGTTTCGGAAACTCGAACTTCTGAAGCGAAACCAACAAATAAAAAAAAAACACAAACCACACCCCCCTACTTAAATATACCAACTCCAAGATCGCGCTACAGTGGGGAGATGGGAAATCGCCCATCTTGCGTTGTATGCGGAAGCGCAAAATGGGAGATTTCTCATTTCCTGTCAACACCGCAAAACAAATAAAACATTATGTACACACAGAGCATGCAACAATACTTGCCTCTGTGTGCACGTAACATATTAAGGTAATTAAACTCTTATTTTTGAACACTACACATATTCGATTTACTGAAATCTCGATCATATGGTCTCGACCATATGAAATTCGAGATTTCAGTCATTCGATTATGTGAAGTGTTTCCATACATATATATATATATATATATATATATATATATATATATATAAATGTACACACACACACACACACACACACACACACACACACACACAGAGTTTATTATCACATTGGCGATCGCACTATTTGCGATAAACCAATGAGCGAAATTCAGGTAGCAGAACCGAAGCATTGTCGAACCTTACAATAGCGAACATTCGCTACAGCAAGGTTCGACAATAGTGCAGATCACACTATAGTGTGGATCGGGAAATGTACCCTTTCCTCAGTGTAGTGCGATCTCAGAGTTTGTATATATAAGTAGGGCGGTGGAGGGGGGGCTTTCCCCCCTGCAAAAACTTGTTGTAGAATGTTGGGTAGATAGGAGCATTTCAATGTAGTTGACATGTTCGACATTCGACTTCACTGAAATGCTTGGTTCGGCATTTACACTGTTCGGTGTTCTGATGTCCGAAATTTCTTTCAGGCATCTGTACATTCAAGCATTGTACTGTCAAACATGTGATAGTAAACCCCCCCATCACACACACACACATATATAAAAATTTGAATACATTTTATATATATATATATATATATATATATATATATATATATATATATATATATATAAATAAATATATATATATGTGTGTGTTTGTGTGTGTGTGTGTGTGTGTGTGTGTGTGTGTGTGTGTGTGTGTGTAAACATACACACATATATAAAATATATTTACAGATCTATTTATTATTTATTATCTATTTATTTATCCTACATAAATCTCCCCTTCATCTTTTCTCTTCCATCCTTATTCCAAAAACTCAAATCCCCTCATGACTTGTATTCACCCTTACTGAAGGCATAATAAACTGTATGACATCTTTAGTTCACTTCAGTCTGAATTTGTGTAAAAAACAAACTCCTGTTTTACATAACATGTATCAACTTCTTTATTTAATGTTTGTAACTATATTTCAATGCAATAATCTTTATACAATACTCTTGCTTTATACAACCAGTGTTTTTATGTGCCTTCTGTTATCTAATTCTAATATAATATTCTTATAAAATTCTGTTCTGCACTATGCAACAGTTACATTTCTGTAATTACTTTCTTTATATTGTTTTCTTTTACTTTTTAATGTGTATTGTATTGGAGATTTTCTTCTCGGGTGTCCACTGGAAATGGGCTTCTGTGTCAGTTGGACTAACCCGGTTAACAAATGTCAAATAAATAAATATATATAAAAAATAAATAAATAATAAATAATATGTATAGGTCTAGCTTGTTTTATCAAAATGACACTTACCTGAATCTCTATTAGCTGAGACTACTTCACGGAACAGATAAACAACCAAAATCTCGAATCACTAGAATTTTTCACAAGGAAATGAACCACTTGGTCAACAGGGTGAACTTAGCCTTTTCCCCAGTGTAGTGTGATCTTGCAGTTGGTATATTTAGTTAGGGGGATGTGGGGGCAGTATATGGGGGGGTTGTGGACGGTAAGTCGCTCACTTTGGTGAGCTTACTTTGTGTCCATTTTATTATTTTGCCCTGGTAGCCAAATGGTTTGTTTCCTGGTGAAAAATTCTGGTGATTTATGGTTTCAGATTTTTAAGTGTTCATTGAAACTATCTCAGCTAACAGAGATTCGGGTTAAGTATAATTTTGATAAACCAAAGTAGACCCATATACATATATATATATATTTATATTTATATATAGGTTCATAGGTTCATAGGTTCATAGGTAGGTACTAGGCTATCTGCCCGAAGGCATTTATAAGCCTAGCCAGAATGTGTTGGCTTTCGCCGCCCCCTTAGATTAGTTCCCTGTGCCTTTGTCCAGCAGAGCCATTGAAGTGATCCCTGGGGTAAACTTTCTGTTTCTCATCCACTCGTCAAGGTTTCTTTTGAAGAGGGTTAGATAAGAGCTCTGCCTAATGTAGATTGGAATCTTGTTCCAGAGCATGGGAAGTCTCTGAGACAAGAATCTATCCCTCTAGCATGTCCTATTTAGTGCTGAGGTGAGGTTTAGATCCCTGTAGTGTGTGGCTTGAAGGGATATGGTTTTCTGTAGGTGTAGCATATCCATAAATTCTGGGTTGGACATGGCCTTGTATGTCAGGCAGAGATCACCTCTGAGTAGGCGGTATGCAACCGAGTACAGCTGGAGTTTCTTCAGTCGAGCTGCATAGGGGCATCTGCTTGAGACCAGTGATCCTTTGGTGAGGAACTTCTGTGGTCTTTCCAGTTGTTGCTGGTGTCTTGTAAGGTACATCCCAAATGGGGCATTTGTACTCTATGATGGGTCTGATGAGTGATGCAGAGAGGAGCCCAATGACCTCTTTTGATCTGGATGCAAACTCTTTTGTGATTAGGTGGGCCACATAGAAGGATTTTCTAACCACTTTGGCAATGTGATTATCAAAGGAGAGGTCACTATCTACTTGGGTCCCCAGATCCCTTATTACATCTTCTGTATTTAGGGGGCTACCACCTATGTGGTTGTTTGTGGATACTTTATTTTTTCTGAAGGGGATGACTATGCACTTTTTGGCATTTAGCTTGAGGCCATGGTTTTGACACCAGGTATCTATCTCAGTGAGACCCTTTTGAAGGATGTCTGTGTCAGCTAGAGAGTCAATTATAGCCCCTAGTTTGCAGTCGTCTGCAAACTTGGTCAGCCATAGACCTCCTGTGCTTGCCTGTACCACTGAGAAGTATATGCCGAACAGGAGGGGTCCTAGGACTGAGCCCTGGGGAATGCCACTTGTAACCGGTTTAGAGTCAGACCTAGCTCCTGCAACTCTTACCATGTGGGTTCTTTCCATGAGCCAGTTGGCAACCCATCTCGTGATGTAGGGGTTTATGTTCAGGCTGGTGAGCTTGTCTATACCACCTGAGTGGGGAATGGTGTTGAAGGCCTTTGCGAGGTCTAGGTAGGCTGTGTTGATCACCTTTCCCTCATCTATAGCCTTGGTAACTGTCTCAAAGAAGTCCACCAGGTTTAGGAGGCATGATCTGCCCTTAACAAAGCCGAACTGGGTAGGGTCCAGTGTTTGTAGGGTTCCAATGTCTCTGTTAATGAGATCCATGATGATGCGCTCCATAGCTTTGCAGACCAAGCTAGTCAGGCTTATAGGGTGATAGTTCCCTGGGTCCATTGTGGCTCCACCTTTGTGGAGCGGAATAACCATTGCTGTGCAACACTCTGTGAAGAAGCTGAGTTTAAACAGTGCGTTTACGTGAGGGGTTAGTTCATCTTTAAGCTTGTGTAGGACACAGCCTGAGACACCATCTGGTCCCACTGATGCTGTGTTTTTAGCTTTGGAGAGGGCTGTTTTAACCTGAGTGTCTGTGATTTCAGGGGCACTACATTTTTCTGGTACAATTATGGGCCCTTTTGGTGGTGAGAGGGGGGTGAAGTTGGAACTGAATTGATCTGCCAGGATATTGGCAATATCCTTAGGATCAGTTTATTTAATGCCATTCTGTTTTAGCTCAGAGAAGATCTGAGCATTGCCATTTAGATTCTTGACATAGTTATATAATGCCTTGTGGCTGTCTTTGGAATCTTTGGCAATTTTATTTTCGTTACTAGCTTTGGAGGATTTTATGAGGGATCTCAGTTTCTTACTGAGGCTGGTAAGGGAGTTTTTTGCATCCTGGGATTTTCCTTACTATAGCACCAGAAAGCATGCTTCCTTTTATTTTTAACACATTTATGAAGAAGTCAGTAGGAGCATTAAACTGATTTCTTGCAATAATACAACAGTGTGTTTCTAATTGTCTTTGATCTTATATGCATTTGACTTTGTTTGCCCAATAGAGTTTAAGCTAGGCTGCTTAATGCTCACCCGGACTGCAAGCCTAGTAATTACCTATGAACCCTGCTGAATAAGATTTTAATTTTGTCTGCAGGAATTTGGTTCTGTGCAAACACTGCTTTATAGACTACACACATAGCCCCTACAATTTCAGTTTAACAAGCCTGAAGTTTGCTACACAGGATGACAGGTGCCAAAAGGTCTTTTGTAAATTGTCATCTAACCCTGGTGAATGTATCCTTTTAGTAAAAGAAAAGCAAAATAGGAAGATTTTGTATCATAATGGCATAGTTTATTTATTTTATTAGTTTCATAAACAAGTAAATCACTAAGAAAACAGAGACCTAGGGGTACTATTTAATTAAATTGCACTGTCCCACAGTGTGATAGTGGAGGATTCGTGGAAAACAGATAATGTTCATTTACATCAGATGACATAGGAAACTGAGAGATTTCTTTTAACTTGTTTATTTAATCTGAATGGACAAGTAGCCTGGCCCTTCTTAGACCATTTTTGCTTTTAATCCAGGCTATGTGTCTTTACCATTGAGTCATTGTCTGAATGTGTAAACACAAATATATTAACTACAACATGACAAAAACAGTAAGCAAAATGAAGTCTGCATTATTACACAGCGCAAAAGTCAAAGAGACACAAGAAATCTTTGGGGTAATATAGTTTAACAGAAGGGATTAATGCTCCTGTAGGGTACATTTTGGAAACAGCGGTGTTGGTCATCTTCGGATGCTTCTCTACATTAACACACACACACACACACACACACACACACACACACACATACATACATACATATATATATATATATATATATATATATATATATACATACACACACACACACATACATATATATATATATATATATATATATATATATATATATATATATATATATATATATATATATATATATATACATGGATTCACTTCAGAAGCTGGAATTACCAAAATCTCGAACTGCAAATAACCGAAACCAAAAGATCGAGTTTCGGAAACTCGAACTTCTGAAGCGAAACCAACAAATAAAAAAAAAACACAAACCACACCCCCCTACTTAAATATACCAACTCCAAGATCGCGCTACAGTGGGGAGATGGGAAATCGCCCATCTTGCGTTGTATGCGGAAGCGCAAAATGGGAGATTTCTCATTTCCTGTCAACACCGCAAAACAAATAAAACATTACGTACACACAGAGCATGCAACAATACTTGCCTCTGTGTGCACGTAACATATTAAGGTAATTAAACTCTTATTTTTGAACACTACACATATTCGATTTACTGAAATCTCGATCATATGGTCTTGACCATATGAAATTCGAGATTTCAGTCATTCGATTATGTGAAGTGTTTCCATACATATATATATATATATATATATATATATATATATATATATATATGTACACACACACACACACACACACACACACACACACACACACACACACACACACACACACACAGAGTTTACTATCACATTGGCGATCGCACTATGTGCGATCAACCAATGAGCGAAATTCAGGTAGCAGAACCGGAAGCATTGTCGAACCTTACAATAGCGAACATTCGCTACAGCAAGGTTCGACAATGTAGTGCAGATCGCACTATAGTGGGGATCGGGAAATGTACCCTTTCCTCAGTGTAGTGCGATCTCAGAGTTTGTATATATAAGTAGGGCGGTGGAGGGGGGGCTTTCCCCCCTGCAAAAACTTGTTGTAGAATGTTGGGTAGATAGGAGCATTTCAATGTAGTTGACATGTTCGACATTCGACTTCACTGAAATGCTTGGTTCGGCATTTACACTGTTCGGTGTTCTGATGTCCGAAATTTCTTTCAGGCATCTGTACATTCAAGCATTGTACTGTCAAACATGTGACAGTAAACCCCCCCCATCACGCACACACACATATATAAAAATTTGAATACATTTTATATATATATATATATATATATATATATATATATATATATATATAAATAAATATATATATATGTGTGTGTGTGTGTGTGTGTGTGTGTGCGTGTGTATAAACATACACACATATATAAAATATATTTACAGATCTATTTATTATTTATTATCTATTTATTTATCCTACATAAATCTCCCCTTCATCTTTTCTCTTCCATCCTTATTCCAAAAACTCAAATCCCCTCATGACTTGTATTCACCCTTACTGAAGGCATAATAAACTGTATGACATCTTTAGTTCACTTCAGTCTGAATTTGTGTAAAAAACAAACTCCTGTTTTACATAACATGTATCAACTTCTTTATTTAATGTTTGTAACTATATTTCAATGCAATAATCTTTATACAATACTCTTGCTTTATACAACCAGTGTTTTTTATGTGCCTTCTGTTATCTAATTCTAATAATTCTAATATAATATTCTTATAAAATTCTGTTCTGCACTATGCAACAGTTACATTTCTGTAATTACTTTCTTTATATTGTTTTCTTTTACTTTTTAATGTGTATTGTATTGGAGATTTTCTTCTCGGGTGTCCACTGGAAATGGGCTTCTGTGTCAGTTGGACTAACCCGGTTAACAAATGTCAAATAAATAAATATATATAAAAAATAAATAAATAATAAATAATATGTATAGGTCTAGCTTGTTTTATCAAAATGACACTTACCTGAATCTCTATTAGCTGAGACTACTTCACGGAACAGATAAACAACCAAAATCTCGAATCACTAGAATTTTTCACAAGGAAATGAACCACTTGGTCAACAGGGTGAACTTAGCCTTTTCCCCAGTGTAGTGTGATCTTGAAGTTGGTATATTTAGTTAGGGGGATGTAGGGGCACTATATGGGGGGGTTGTGGACGGTAAGTCGCTCACTTTGGTGAGCTTACTTTGTGTCCATTTTATTATTTTGCCCTGGTAGCCAAATGGTTTGTTTCCTGGTGAAAAATTCTGGTGATTTATGGTTTCAGATTTTTAAGTGTTCATTGAAACTATCTCAGCTAACAGAGATTCGGGTTAAGTATAATTTTGATAAACCAAAGTAGACCCATATACATATATATATATATATTTATATTTATATATAGGTTCATAGGTTCATAGGTAGGTACTAGGCTATCTGCCCGAAGGCATTTATAAGCCTAGCCAGAATGTGTTGGCTTTCGCCGCCCCCTTAGATTAGTTCCCTGTGCCTTTGTCCAGCAGAGCCATTGAAGTGATCCCTGGGGTAAACTTTCTGTTTCCCATCCACTCGTCAAGGTTTCTTTTGAAGAGGGTTAGATAAGAGCTCTGCCTAATGTAGATTGGAATCTTGTTCCAGAGCATGGGAAGTCTCTGAGACAAGAATCTATCCCTCTAGCATGTCCTATTTAGTTCTGAGGTGAGGTTTAGATCCCTGTAGTGTGTGGCTTGAAGGGATATGGTTTTCTGTAGGTGTAGCATATCCATAAATTCTGGGTTGGACATGGCCTTGTATGTCAGGCAGAGATCACCTCTGAGTAGGCGGTATGCAACCGAGTACAGCTGGAGTTTCTTCAGTCGAGCTGCATAGGGGCATCTGCTTGAGACCAGTGATCCTTTGGTGAGGAACTTCTGTGGTCTTTCCAGTTGTTGCTGGTGTCTTGTAAGGTACATCCCAAATGGGGCATTTGTACTCTATGATGGGTCTGATGAGTGATGCAGAGAGGAGCCCAATGACCTCTTTTGATCTGGATGCAAACTCTTTTGTGATTAGGTGGGCCACATAGAAGGATTTTCTAACCACTTTGGCAATGTGATTATCAAAGGAGAGGTCACTATCTACTTGGGTCCCCAGATCCCTTATTACATCTTCTGTATTTAGGGGGCTACCACCTATGTGGTTGTTTGTGGATACTTTATTTTTTCTGAAGGGGATGACTATGCACTTTTTGGCATTTAGCTTGAGGCCATGGTTTTGACACCAGGTATCTATCTCAGTGAGACCCTTTTGAAGGATGTCTGTGTCAGCTAGAGAGTCAATTATAGCCCCTAGTTTGCAGTCATCTGCAAACTTGGTCAGCCATAGACCTCCTGTGCTTACCTGTACCACTGAGAAGTATATGCCGAACAGGAAGGGTCCTAGGACTGAGCCCTGGGGAATGCCACTTGTAACCGGTTTAGAGTCAGACCTAGCTCCTGCAACTCTTACCATGTGGGTTCTGTCCATGAGCCAGTTGGCAACCCATCTCGTGATGTAGGGGTTTATGTTCAGGCTGGTGAGCTTGTCTATACCACCTGAGTGGGGAATGGTGTTGAAGGCCTTTGCGAGGTCTAGGTAGGCTGTGTTGATCACCTTTCCCTCATCTATAGCCTTGGTAACTGTCTCAAAGAAGTCCACCAGGTTTAGGAGGCATGATCTGCCCTTAACAAAGCCGAACTGGGTAGGGTCCAGTGTTTGTAGGGTTCCAATGTCTCTGTTAATGAGATCCATGATGATGCGCTCCATAGCTTTGCAGACCAAGCTAGTCAGGCTTATAGGGTGATAGTTCCCTGGGTCCATTGTGGCTCCACCTTTGTGGAGCGGAATAACCATTGCTGTGCACCACTCTGTGAAGAAGCTGAGTTTAAACAGTGTGTTTACGTGAGGGGTTAGTTCATCTTTAAGCTTGTGTAGGACACAGCCTGGGACACCATCTGGTCCCACTGATGCTGTGTTTTTAGCTTTGGAGAGGGCTGTTTTAACCTGAGTGTCTGTGATTTCAGGGGCACTACATTTTTCTGGTACAATTATGGGCCCTTTTGGTGGTGAGAGGGGGGTAAAGTTTGCACTGAACCTGTCTGCCAGGATGTTGGCTATATCGGTCGGTTCAGTGTATTTTGTGCCATTCTGCACTAACTCCGAGCAGATCTGAGAATTGCCACTTAGATTCTTGACATATCTAAAGAATGCCTTGTGGTTATCTTTGGAGTACATGGCAATCTTTCTTTCAAAGTTATCCTTGGATGATTTTATGAGGGGAAAGTAGTTTCTTGCTGATACTGATCAGGGATGTCTTCCCTTCTTGGGATTTTACTCTTTTCTGTACTAGTTTCCTCCTTCTATTGTATAGCTTGTTTATGGCAGGGGTCCACTAGATTGGTTTCCTTTTCTTGGAGGAGTAAGTCTTGGTTTTGTTTGGAAAAGCATGATCCATGCATTCTTGTAGGTGCCCGAAGAGTACATTAGTAAGGATTTTGCAGCTTGGACAGCATTATCATTTAGCATGAGGGCTTTGAAGCTTTCCACCTTGGTCTTAAGTAACGTGAAGTTTGCTTTTGAAACATTTTTCATGGTGGTTTCTTTGACCGGGGGTGGTGGTGGAATGGAGTGATTAGTTTATGGTCAGATCTAACCAGCGAGGGGTTGACCTCCGGTGTGGAACACCGGTCGCCCATGTTGGTGATGACCAGGTCCAATATGTTGTCACCTCTGTTGGGGGTGTTGGCCAGTTGATCCAGGGTGTTTAAGTTTATAAATTCTAGGAAATGTTGGGCAAGGGAGTTCGTACTTGAGTAGTTCTCCCAGTTAATGTTTGGGTAATTGAAATCACCCAATATCAGGGTGTTTGATAGGACCTTTATGTTTCCCAATGTTTCCAGGAATACGGAGTGGGGGTCCTGGGACATGGTGGATGATCTGTAGCACGCTATAATTTGAATAGCAGCTTTACCCGTTGTTAGTTGCACATGGATATCTCTGAAGCATCGTGCTGTGCCACTACCCTGGAGGTGTGGGTATTCTTGATGAATATGGATACTCCCCTGCCTTTTGTATTTCGGTCTGGGTTTTGTGGCTGAAATGTATGGTATGAGTTGTAGCCTGGTAGTGCTGGGGTGCTCTCTGGAAACTTAAACCAAGTTTCTGTTACTGCACATATATCGATTTTCTCCATACTGAGGAGTGCCTCGAGTGCGTGCATTTTGAGGTTTAGAGTTCTGGCATTGAGCAGCATTACCCTCAGTTTTTTGTTACTTGTGCTATTTACGGCAGTGAGTTTGTCTTTTGAGCCTTGCGCAAGAGCCTTGGCCAGTATTCGAAAGCCTAAGGGTGACAGGTGCAAGCCGTCTCTAGCAAAGCAGCATGGCTTGTTGAGCATGTCATCCCAGTCTGACAGACACTGGATCCCCTTTGAATGATACCAGACGCTTAGCCAATTGTTGAAATTGATAATTTTTTCTCTATACTGTGGCATCATTCTTGGTGAGGGCAAGATGCTACTCAGGGTCAGGGTCATACCGGCCTGGGCTATGTGATCAGAGAGCTCCTCCATGTCTCTTTTCATGTAGTTCAGGGAGGTATGGCTCAGGTCATTCACACTAACATGGACAATGACAGAGTCATATTTGTACTTGTTCTGGAGTGACCTGAGTGCTTGTGTTATGTGGCAGATCCTGGCACCTGACAGGCAACTAACAGTAACCTTCTCCTTGTTCAGCCTAGTGAGTCAGTGTGCCTGACTACAGAGTCACCTATTACTAGTGTGTTGGGTATGTTATTTTGCCTTAAGGGCTGTGATTGTGTGGCACACTAATTATGTGAAGTATGTGTTTCATAGTTTGTGTTGGGGGGGGGGTGGAGGTTGCTTGGATGTCTGCTTTTGTTGCTTTTGTAGGTTTTTATTTAGAGCCTTCAAGTATGTTTTTGTGTATTTATCTGTGTTTTTTGCCAGTGCTGGTTTCATAGGTCTATGTGAGACTGGTGGTGTGATGCAAGTAATTCCCTTCTCCTCTTGACTGCCTGGTCTAGTCTTGGGTAGAGAGAGCTTAGCCTCCAGTTTGGCTGTATAATTGCATCTCTCGCATGTATTAATGTTTGGTGGAAGGAGGAGAGGGTTGTCTATGTACATGAGGCAATTGTAACATTGCCTCAAAATGCCCAGATTCACCAGTTGGACTGGAGATAACACATAAAACTGCCCTTTGGGCATGCCTGGATAGGTACAGTAAACTGTTTTACTGATTGGCTGGTAAGGTCGAATAGAGAGCCTTGTCCTTCTCTATAGTACAGGGGGGTCTAGTGCTAAGGTTTATTAGTGCTTGCTATGAGTTTTGGGCAAGTGCCGGGATGAGAAGTGAATGATTTGAGTGCTTAAGTTGAAAGTCTGTCTAGTTCCAAGGGAAAAATCGAAGAGTAGACTTTGTGGAGCCGGGAATAGTTATACCCTAGCTAACCGGCAATGCTCGGTGTAAAAAACCATGCAAATGCGGGTTTTATAGCAGGGAAATGAAAGAGATAGAAATTAGCCCAAAATGGCCAATAAACTACTAATTTCTGGGCTGAAACCACTCCTCCAGGTACAGATAGGCTGCTCAAAGCTCCTTCTCTCACAGTGAACAGAGAAACTTCCTTCTATTGAAGTAAGGTATAGGCAAACACAGAGACTTGTAACACAGTCCTGAATTCAGCACTAACCTGAAAACTGGACTAAACTAGCTTAGAAAGGTGGGAAAACAAGGATATATATATATATATATATATATATATATATATATATATTTATTTATTTATATATATATTTTCAGAAAATAAAGCAGATACAATCAAAAAAACACTTTAAATGCACAGAAATGGCTATCGCACTTGAGTGTGTAGCGTATGCAAGAGTTAAACAGGTAATTTAAACACAAAAACGACTTTGTTAAAGTGCAGGCAGTAAAATAAGTACAATATGTAGCTGAAACAAGCTTTTTAAATCACAGAAACTCTAGAAAATCAGCATTTTAGGCGGAATTAGCTAAAGGCAGCAAGAAAATGCAGAAAAATGATACTTAATCACTCCAAAGTCTCTCTTTTGTCTCTTTGCTGCTGTAGAACTCTGCAGGGCACCAGGTTGGAGCTTGCTGAGCTGTATACTAGCACAAAAACCTTGCAAATGTGGGTTTTATAGCAAGGAAATGAAAGAGATAGAAATTAGCCCAAAATGGCCAATAAACTACTAATTTCTGGGCTGAAACCACTCCTCCAGTGACAGATAGGCTGCTCAAAGATCCCTCTCTCACAGTGAACAGAGAAACTTCCTTCTATCCAAGTAAGGTATGGGCAAACACAGAAACTTGTAACACAGCCCTGAATTCAGCACTAACCTGAAAACTGGACAAAACTAGCTTAGAATGACAGGAAAACAAGTATATATATCTATATATATAGATATATATATATATATATATATAAATTATTTTTTTCAGAAAATAAAGCAGATACAATAAAAAAAAACACTTTAAATGCACAGAAATGGCTATCACACTTGAGTGTGTAGCCTACAACAGTTAAGCAGGTAATTTAAACACAAAAACGACTTTGTTAAAGTGTACACAGTAAAATAAGTACAATATGTAGCTGAAGCAAGCTTTTTAAATCACATAAACTTTAGAAAATCTGTGTTTTAGGCGGAATTAGCTAAATGCAGCAAGAAAATGCAGAAAAATGAAACTTAATCACTCCAAAGACTCTCTTTTGTCTCCCTGCTGCTGTAAAACTCTGCAGGGCACCAGGCAGGAGCTTGCTGAGCTGTATACTATATATATATATATATATATATATATATATATATATATATATACATATATTTATATATATATATATATATATATATATATATATATATATATATATATAGATATATACACACACACACACACACACACACACACACACACACACACACACACACACACACACATGGAATTTGTTAGTACTCAACATACTTACTTAAAGAATACTGTCAGAACAACTGTCATTTCTTTGCAGGTTCTCAAGGGACAACTGGAGCATAGTAGATTCTTTGATGGTTGAGCAGTGAAGAAGCTAAGGACTTCTTTAATTGTACAACTTCCAAAACACTTAATATACAGAAGGAATTTGTCATATCCACCATCTGGGTAGACTGAAGACAAGGATGGTGCTAAGGAATCCCTTAATGTAAACTTGATTGAGGTCGATATGGAATACAAATAAGAAGGAGAATAAATCCCAAGGTAGCCCTTTCAATGGAACAACAAATCCATATGGTTAAATTGCAAAGTGTTTTAGGGACTAAGAGAAAGAAACCACAAAGGTAGGTTGCTGTACATTTCTGTTGACAGAGAAATGACATTGCTGTCAAAATGGTAATCACAGCAAATACACTTGTTTTGAACTAGAGACATGGCATATGATAAGCAGTTTATATAAACACTTTTTCAGAGATGATGCTTATGCATAGCATAGATGAGAGATGGATGTCCTACAGTGTAGGATTCAACTAGAGTTTAAAACGCCAGTGTTAATCTTAAAATTTACACTCAGTTTAAAACTGGAATGATTCCATGAATGATTAAGGCCTATAAGGAAAACTTGTCTGTATCTGTTCAGGAATGGAACCAAGGCTGTATGCAATGAATATAAATGCAATCATTGATTAACACTTAAGTCAAGTGAGAGCTCTGAAATGGAGTATAGAAAATATTTGCCCAAATATTCCTCATCCCAAACAAAGAGCAAACAAGCAAGGAAAAGACAGAGTAGCTAGTGATACATACATGCAAAAAAAAGTTACTAGTTATAAAATGCTTGTTGTCAGGCACCCTGGGAACATAAACCAGTGCATACAGTTACCACAGGACTACACATAAATGTAATTCATACGTTCATAGGAGATTACTAGGATAATGGCCGTAGCTCTCAATTGTCCAGATCTTTGCCTCATATTTTTTGTCTATTCCTCATAAAATGTATGGTTTTCTGGCAAATCACTCGGGACTGAATTCACTAAATAATCACACACATTTGCATTTCAGACTTCACACTTTTTAGAAAATGCACATAACACAAATCACGTTAGTCTAGCAACCTTCTACGTTTATAAAAACAATATTTAAAATCTGTTCCTATTTTTGGGTGTTTGTCCCAGCATTATTTTAGGCTTTGTCCAGATTTCCTGTGGAAGAGTTTGAGAGGTATGCTACTGGCTGAAGAGCCCTTACATGCCTAACCATTATTGCCCAGATATACCCAGATTTTTTATACCAAATGGCTTGAGAATGGCTTAGGTTTGTGCCTATGCCTTTGGGTATTTTATAGACTGCCCCTGTCCTTAATGAACATAGGTGCTACCTCAGGAGTGAATTTACAGTTCCCCACCCATTGATCCAAATTGCATTTGACAAGTTTCAGGGTTCTGCTTCACCTGAATAGGTAGCCTGTTCCAGAGAAGAGGTAATTTCTGAGATACATATCTGTCCCAACAGCATGTCTTGTTCATATACAGGTTCATAGGAGATTCAGCTGAGTGAAAGTAGACACAAAAGTGACAGAACAAACATAGAAATACAATACCAGTGTTGCTTTGGATGTATGGTATGTTAACTAGAACATCTTGACATCAGCCACATCCAGAAGAAAGGCTATTCTTCATAACAGCATGACTCGGGCAGTCATGGAATCCACTCAGATGGGCTCAGCTTTAGAATTTGTTTCCCGGATAGAAAACACAGATACTCTTCATGCCAAGAAGAAACATTTTGCAAGCAAGTAACACGCAAATTGATTGAGGATGATAAATTTAGATGCAAATTTTTGTACAGCTCAGCTATAGAAATGTCTTAATACTGAATTAATGAGAGCTGAGTATGCTAATACAGAATACTGTTTCACAAAGTTATTTAAGTAATAACCCATGGATGGGTGTGGGTAATGCTGGATTTTCCCACAGTTGGTGTGGTTTGGTCACAAGGTCGAAGCCCGAGTGACCAAATAAAGGCAACCATGGGTAAATCCAGCATTGCCCACACCCAGCTGTGGGTTATTGCTATTATACAATGACATTATTTAAGAAAAAAATACTTTTCTTAAATAATATTGTATAATGACTCCATGCTACCCTTCTGCAGGTATCCTGGGGCATTTCTGATGTATTGCACATGTGTAAGGGTCGTGTTCCCACGCTTACACAGTACATCAGTGCTGTACAGAGGTAGCAACAGAGAAAGGAAGATCTCTGTTGCTTTTTAAGTATCTTGCTATGTTACACGAGTTTAACATAGGGAGATATCTTTTAAAAAAGCAACTGAAAAAGGAAGATCTGTGTTTCTTTTTTTAAGCTATCTCGCTATTTTGAATGAGTTTAACACAGTGAGATATTTTTAAAAAAGCAACGGAGAAAGGAAGACCTCCGTTGCTTTTTTAAAGCTATCTCACTATGTTAAACTCGTTTAACATGGTGAGATTAAAGCAACAGAGATCTTCCTTTCTCTGTTGCTACCTCTGGACAAGAAAAAGAAAATTGGGGATATACTAATGGAAAAAGTCTGGGCGACCGGACCTTTTTCCATTTGTATATTCTTGCATTTACAATGGGCACTCTGGTTGGTCTGGCCAATCAGCATGCTTGTTTTTGAATGTTTAGGGCCAGTCATTGTATAATATACAATAGGCAAGATGGTAGAATAGGTTAACAATAAGGTATCATTTAATATGACTTCAGGCAGGGAAAAAACATAATATCCAATAAATGAGCAAATAAAGATGAAAAATGCCATTGCTAGAGGTGACTTAATGGCCAAGGAGAAACATACAATTTTCTAAATTTCCAGAAGTATTAGAAGAAGTAGGAAATGGTACAACAGATAAAGCACAAATTGCATTCATAGCACAAACAAAATAAACTGAATAAAAAATATCTTAGTCAGTTAAGATGGAGGGCAAAACAGTCCTATATTTATGTTTTCATAGCAAAAAAGAGACAAGTGACAGGGGGCAAGTAACCAAAACAGAGTAGACTTTAACTTGTTGAAATGCAACTCACCCAAAACATCTATAATGGTCAATCGCAGATACTAACAAAACAAATGCCAGAAAGGCCAATCTACACATTTGTTGTAAAAAGTCCTTGCATGGTCACTTACCTAAATATACCAACTCTATATTATTAAAAGGTAAGAAAAAGTGGACAACCCTAAAAGAGTTAACAGAGAAGCTATAAAAATGAACTATAATTATAGGAATCATGTTCTGGGAATAACAAGACAGTGGAAATGGGAAGGGAGATAACATCTAACCATACGGAGTTGTAGGACCAAAATATATGAAGTGGGTTGTTTTGACATTTACAGAAGAAAAGTAAATGGATTTATTAAGTGTCATCAACTGAAACACTATAGTCATCAAGTAATGGGTTATTGCCATCATGGAAAAAATTGTATGTGCTCCTAAATTGTATATGGATAAAGGAACTGGGACAGATATAACTTTCCCAAGAAATCTAAAGACTGGTACAAATTAATGACAACACTGTGGAAGAATAGTGTGCTGTGTGAAGACTGGAAGAAAATGAAGAGGATAAAGAGGTCCTTTTAGTCTGAAATTATAGCATCAGGGTAGAGGCTAATTAAAAAAGGAAGAAAGAAACTGTGGGCCTGTCAGTTTGACCTTTACGATAACTGGGATTTTGGAAAGGTACACGGAGAAAGTCATTTCCAGCTGTGATGCTGCCCCCCTTTTAAATGGTAAATTAGTTTTGCACTGAAGGAAACCCTGACTGACAATAATTCCACTTTGTGTGCATCAGGAGTTGCTTTTCCCTACATTTTCTTAATTGCTGATGGGAAAAGAATATTTTTATAGTACATTCCCTGACACAGAAAAGAAACCAACTACTGCCTGCTCATGAAATTTGTGAGAGACAGGGCTTCTGATGATAGTTTACCACAGTAACCCCTCAGAATGATTCACATAGCTTTGGATACAGTAGGCATTCCTTGATATACAGAACATGGATCTTTGACTAATATAGTGATGCTGATTATGCATATACTCTCAGGAAACTGTGATCTGTTAAAACATAGAATAAATATATTTTTGCTGCAGCACTTCACCTTCTTGCATCCCTCATATTAGAACTTTGTCCTTATCCGTCTAATTATGGGATTTTTACACCCTTGACGAAAATGGTTGACAAAGATTGCCTACTGCCCTGGTTCAGGTATTGAGCATGCATATATTTCCTGGATTTTGGACTGGGAGTGGTTTGTTACTATCCATCTTAGAGGATAATCTTATTAACTATCACTCAGCTCCCAAACAGAAGTATGAAACTGTCTATAATCAGCACAAAGCATACTCTTAGTGTAATTGACCTACTCTGGTGTCAGACCTATTTGTAAAAAAGGCTTACACTACAGACCGTATTCCAAAAGACCTGATTTTGATGTAACTGACTTACTCTGGTGTAAACAAGCAATGCAATAATAAAAATGAAAATGCACTAAAACTGGGTAAAATTAAAAAAGTGACTACTAAGATGAAAATAAGCTCGTGATCCAAACAGAGCACAAATAATGGTGCTATACTGATTAGTAGGATAATGTTAGTATTTTGCTCATTTATTTCTTAGTTTTTCTTTTACATGGATGCATTGAACATCTTTTTAGGCCAAACAATTTATTTCTTGGTAGGTTTAGTAACTGAAAAATGCCTATTATATTTTGTGAGATGCAAAACTGTCAAAGAAGGGTGTGCCTTCTTACCCTCAAGGTTGTATGATTGAAGAGTCAGCATGTTTAGTGATGAATGGAGACGGGGCAATGGGGAGATTGTACCTTAAAATAAGATTTTTTTTTTTTTTGCTAAAGTCACCTTTTGTGTTGTTAACTTTGCATTTCCCCTGTATTCATTTCCTTCATGTAAGCTTTTTTGTTTTGCCATAGATACCTCTCAGACATTTGGATACTATATAAAATCCACATCACTATGTGACCACAGGTCAGGATCAAAGTCTTTAAATACCCTGTTGTTGCAAATGGCATAGTTAAGTCAGCACATCTAGAGACCATGATGTCTTGAAACCAATCAGCTAAATAGATAATAAAGGATGCAATCACTTAGATCCTGGCAGGCAACCTCCCCAAATAGTATTCTTAAATGTTGAAGAATGACTGATAGTTAGGGAGAGGCTCAGACCATGGCTGTGATCTCAAAAAGGCATTTCATCATTATAAGCCACACAGGTTTGTTTTCCCCACTGAATAACACTGTGGTTATATAAGTGGTTAGTACAGGAGGAGGAAATAACTGATTAGTGTAACTGAAGAGGAAGCGAATGCATACAAAAATACCTTTGAAAATATTCATAAGCATAAAATGCTAGAGCTAATAAAGATCAATGGGAAATATAACTGATAATCTGAATGTATGACCTCAGATATATATATACGGTAAATGAAAACTCCTACTGAGACTCTGCCTGACTTCTCACCATAAAATTTGTTGAGCTGGGATTGTTGGGTTCAATGGTAACTAATCGGGGAGATGTAGTTAAGGGGATGCATGAACTAAAGTCACTTACATGAGGGGTGTAAGGAGGTTTTGCCCCACATGTAAGAAATTTTTCCTTGCAAGCCAATTCATTGTATTAATGTTCATCACATAGGCTTTAACAGGATAATATTAAAAAGAATGAATCTGCCAAAAGTTTCCTAGTGAAACTCCCACATCCTTTAATATATATATATATATATATATATATATATATATATATATATATATATATATATATACACACACACACTGCTTCTGTATATAATATCCTCTAAGGGTTGTTGTTTTACCAGAAATGCCTAGTTTTCTGTACTACACCAAAGGTTCCTCAATCTGTATGTATGACTTTATGTAAAATAGCATGTTTCCTTTACTAAGTGGATGGCAGTCCTGCTGACATAAAAATGAGCTATGTAGGCAGTGGTGATAGACACAGTTAAGTTAGCAGATCATCTGTTAGAATAGCATCTACCTTTTCAGGGCATACATAAATAGTACCCTTCCAAACATACTAACAAAAATGACTGCATTCATAAATGCTGCTTAGAAACTTTCCCTTTCTAGTCACTTGGCTATTTGCGCTGCTATGAATACGCTACACTTGCCAGCAATACCCTCCCTATTCTATAAATAATTGCATGTTTAGTAGAAATGACAAGTCAGAAGTAATAATTTTCCAAGTTTTGATCAAAATACTATGAATATAATTTAAACGGCCATGTGAACATGTGAGCATCCTCTTTATGTATGTGTGTATATGCGTTAACAATATAAGGAATGTACTAACAAATCACATGGGAAAGTGCTGTTTACATTTCAAGTTCTAGAGTTTTTGAGATGCTGTGTTAAGAGGGAATGATGTTTTAAAATTAACTTCAGTATAATATAATTTTTATATAATGAAACTGTATTTTAAATGTCACTCTTTTGCAGTGTTTTTACATTGGCTAATTCAATGTATTGTACATGGAGTGGTTATACTTTTCTATACAAAACAACTGCAATGTCTTTTCTAGTATTATCTCTCTGACTGAAGCAAGGATGTTTTTCCTGAAATGTTTCTCATTTGTATTAATTCTGTACTAAAAATAATTAATTTATTTTTAATTAGTTTTCAGTGTGCCAATTTTATTTTTTGGAATATTATAAAGTTGCATCATTGGTATAATATACAGAAGGCTCCATCCAGTTTGTTGATTTCTTATATCATTATAAAGGAATCAGGTGTTATAGTTGGTTGATTCATTTTTTCCACCAAAATATTTCTTTTATGTTAATATTTTTTAGTTATATAAGTAGGTTGTTTAGCAGATCTGATACATTAAATACATTGTTTAAGAGATGTGTTAACAAATAATCACAACAAACAGCAACATGCAAAAATATCTACTAAATTTATCAGCACAGCTAATAGTACTGTAATATAGAATGTTAAATTAATATGAGTGTAAGCAATATGTTAATAATGCAAACTTTTAAAATATGTAATTTAAAAGTTCATCTTCTTAAGAATTACAGCCATAAGCAAAAGAGTATATACAGAATCTGAAACACACATGGCATGACCATCGTTCCCATGGCAGGGAGCAATTTGAGGAGGCGTACAATTAATGGCATTTAGGAAGATAGGTTAGGGCAATTCAATATTCTGTCATCAAAGAAAAGACCATGATTGCTAAGAGTTTTAACATTATCCTCAACGACACACGTGTTTAGAACAATCCTGACTGTCAGTTCACAACAAAGGATGTGGTATGATAAGCAGGTGATTCTCAGTTGGTCTGCAGGATATGAGATTTATGACTAAATTACTGTCTTTGTTGTGGATGGTTTGAACTTGTTACTTTGTGGAATAATGGGTGGAATAATGGTGCTGATTAGGAATTTTACATTCCCACAGCATCTCACACAAATAATTACCTAGCAAAAAATGTGACACAAAATCATGCAATAAAAGGCAAGGTTAAGGTAGCTTTGCTATATGCAATACACATAGAAATAGGATTGTAGATGAAACTCAACACCTGATTTATTGAGTTTCACTTCCTTTCATTGTGATGGAGCAAATGGAGTATATTGTAGATTTTCAGTACTAATAAAAGTCTATTTAAAACGGAAAATAAATTATTGCATATAAAAACTAGAAAAGATAAGGTAACACCCATTTCCATGACTATTAGACAGCTTAAAAAAAACAGTAGGGTACTACAAAATAAAAAGTAATATTTCATTCTGTTTGACGACTTCAGTCACCCAAAGCCTGGATAGGAAAATTGCCATACTGTTTTCAAATTGCACTTCATTAATGAAAATAACTTAGAGCAACTTGTCTGTAGCCTAACTCATGGTAAGTGTATGGTTGACAGTACAAAAGTACATGGTGGTAATGAACAGAGCTTCCAAATGTTCTCCTCCCATTGTTTTATCCTCACTCACCACTAAGTACTCGTGATATCATCGTACTGAGCTTTCCTTGTATACTTATGTATGAAAAGGAGTCTGTTTTGTCTTCTTGTATAATTCTGCTTTGGATGAAATTTTTATTTCTGTTATTTATGTGTGCTTTACATAAGTCTCTGGCTCCATTTTCAGCATAAACCATGGATCGTTGTATCCCAGATGTGCATTTCTTTCCAAGCCATCTATTCCCTGACTATGTTCCTATGTTCTTTACATATCATTCGACCAGACTGTCTTCTAATACGGATTCTGTTTTATTTTCTCAATTCTAGTTCAATATACTTCTTGACTAATATAATAATTTTTATTATGGGTCATTTATTTATTTATTTATTGACATTTGTTTACCGGAAAAGTCTGACTTGGTAATAAATACCCATTTTTATTGGAGGCCTGGGGAGAAAATCTCCAGAGGGCTAAATAACATCAAATAAAACCCTAGTACAAATATAATTAAAAAAGAATACATGCATACAGTTTTATAGTAGAATGTGCAGGATACAGTAAAGCATGCGGAAACACCAGTCATGTGAAATATAAAAATAAATAAAAATGATGATTAAACATGATAATCAGTACATACAAAAATATTATAAGTACAGTCTACTATCCTAGGAAATAAAAATAAAAGGATACAAATCCCCCCTAAGAGTGGGGATAGGGCAGATGTTGAAAGTTATAGGCAGATAGTATAATAAGAGGTTAGATTAGTAAGAATGTAAAGGATTGGTTAATACATGTGTGCAGTGGTACAGCAGTAGCATTATTCACTCACAGCAAGAGGTTCTCCAGTTCGATTCTCGTCTGGGGTGCATGTCCTCCCTGCATTTGTGTGGGTTTCCTCCAGGTACTCCGGTTTTCCTCCCACGTTACAAAGACATACATCTAGACCAGGAGTCTGCAACCTTCACTATCAAAAGAGCAATTTTGTCCCCTCTCCCACCAAATAAAATTCATCGGGAGCCACAAAACCTATCTGACTCCTAAAATGAAGATAACAAAGTGTATAAAGTTTTATATATAGTTATTATACGAAATATAAAAGAACTAAGTTTATAAGAGCGATATTTAAAATCCTTCCCTATTTTTGTTCCTTTGTTGGGATTGCTTGAGCTGTGTGTGTGTGTGTGTGTGTGTGTGTGTGTGTGTGTGTGTGTGTGTGTGTGTGTGTGTGTGTGTGTGCGTGTGATATTTCTTGACCTCTTAGAACAAGAAATCTGGACAAAGCCATAAATAGTGGGGCACAAAGGCCCAAAAATAGGGACACTTTTTAAATATTGCTCTTACAAACTTGATAGAATAACAGATTTTGTATTAGCATGAATTTTCGGAAGGGTAAGAAGTCTGAAACTCAAATGTGTATCTTTTTTCTGACTTCAGTCCTTAATGATTTGCCAGAAAGCCACAATTTTATGAGAAACAGACCAAAATATGAGGCAAAAGTCAGGACATTCTGCAAAAATCTGCACAGTTGAGAGGGAACTGTGTGTGTGTGTGTGTGTGTGTGTGTGTGTGTGTGTGTGTGTGTGTGTGTGTGTGTGTGTGTGTGTGTGTGTGTGTGTAAAATGCATGTTTTATTCTAGCAAGTGTCTAAGTTTATAACAGCAATATTTAAAGTCTGTCCCTATTTTTTTTCCTTTGTTCCCCTTTATTTGTGGCTCTGTCCAGATTTCTTGTGGTAAGACTTTGAGAGGTATGGAAACCTTTCAAGAGATGCTGCTGCTGCCAGGGGATCTGTGGTAGAATGACCATTATTTTTCAATAGCTACAAGGAGCCACTACAGAGGGGTGGAAGAGCCACAGGTTGCAGACCCCTGATCTAGACCATTTCTCCCTGGGCTTCCGCTAAAAATTGGCTTCATTCCAAGTCAAACTTTGCCAGTAAGCAAATGTTAAATAAAATAAATCATACAGGTGAGGTACATGGGCATAACCATGAGTTAGTGAGAAATTCTTTGAGAGAGGAATTAAATACATGCAAGCTAGATATAGTTCTGAGTGAATTTGTGATAGAGTTTCATAGTTCCATGTGAATTTATTCCTATTATCTCTGTAATTCATTACACCCACCTGTAGTACATAAAGTTGTTGCTCTATTTTTTGCAAAGCGATTTTTTCTTTTTTTTTTTGTGATAGCCAGCATGTTCTCCAAACCTTGATCTTTTCTTTTATTTGGCTTAAAATTTCATTCTAACAATTCTATTTAAAACGTAGAAGTAGTAAAGATTTCAACTTTCTTGAAGAGTGTCTTCTAAATGTTTGATTTGATATCTGTTTTTTGCTAAACTTAGTCATTTGGTATTTTATTTTCCAGTCAGACTTAAATGTTAAAAGTTTTTCACACACACACACACACACACACACACACACACACACACACACACACACACACACACAAGCACGCACTCACACATACACATGTACCGCATGTAGATATACAACTACACACACAAACACTCATGTGCAAATATATAGGTGTGTGTATTTAAATCTCTGTCTGCATCTACCTTGTATATCTATTTATCTACCTGTCTGTATGTATTTATTTATACCAGACCATGAGCTGTTGAAAATGTGAGCTTACAAAGTACAAGTAATTTCTACAACAGCTGCTACAAACTTTAATTCTCAGCTCTAAGCAGCTGGAGTAGGCATCGGATAGAAAGCCATAATTTATACAGAACTGTTCATCAGCTGTCAGGCAATCTACGCTATGCTTCACTATGCTTCCAAACTGTTAAAGAGACGAGTCATACTATGGGCATAGAACTGATTGAGGGAGTTGACATTTAAGGAGAGAATCTATAATTTTGACTCAGTAGTGCAGGCAGAAATGGTTCTCGAGCTGCTTAATACTTTGACTGTCTTCCAACTAGTGCCTTAAAGCAGCTGTATAAATCAGCAGGGAGGCAATCTGACCTCTTCCTTATCTTTTCTATTGTAGGCAATTTCATTTTCTGTCTATCGTTCAAATGTACTTAACATTAGAGATGTTACAGAAAACAAGTAGTACTTTGCAGTGAACCTCTAATTTACATAGCTTAAGCCATGCTGTTCCAAATTCCAGCATTAATTATAAAGACTGCTAATCCAATAGGATGATTTGTTTATCCACACTTTGAATAATATGAACAGTGGACATATGTTCCTTGTGATATATTTACTGTTATAAACTCTATCTGATCATTTACAAGATTCATTTAAGTAGTGCCATTTCCTTTTCACATGTCCAGGTATTTTTCTCTTACCACTCTTGCTGTATCACAACATAATGCAGCTGATCTCCCCAGTACCTGTCTGATTAATTGTAGGACAGCAGATGTGGTCACCCATACTATAATGGAGAGAGAAGCATGTAATAATTGCTTTTACTAACTCGGATTTTCTTGATCTAATTTCTCAAGTTCAGTTGTTCCTTTACTGAACTTAAAGGTGGCACATAAAGAGATGCAAAAAAAATATTATATATAAATATATATACTGGGTAATCCAAACAATAAATAATTGGCTCAAGGCAGCTTTCTTTATTAAGACATACATTGTTTCTTATATTATTAAATACTGAAATAACTATAAAGATAAAAACAGTCTTGTAGTTCCTGTTTTTGTGTTTAGGAAATCTATGAAAGTAATTTGGCTTCATCATCAGTTGTTGCCTAGATTGCTAATGTTAAGAGGTGTTCCTATAATACTTGCATATTATGAAAGTAAATTAATGTCTGCATACTGGATGAAAGATGGCAGAGGACTATTCAGATGTCAGAGAGGAATCACAGAGTTGCAGTTTTAAGGTGGTAAAACAATGCTGTTCATATATACATCCTACTGATCTACAGGAATAAAGTTACATTATGATTTACACATCATGGCACCTTCCAGTACAGTCAAATACATCCAAGTACACCCCACCACATACTATTCTCACTGTCAAAGGTGGGGCAGTTATCTGAGAAGTAGTTCTGTAGTTTACTTGCCAAAAATGTTTTTATCATGGCTGTATTCTGGCCATGTTACTGCATATTACTAAAAACAGAAAACTAGTTTCTACAGTAGTCTTTCATAGAACAAATTAAGTTAAAAAAGTATCATTTTTTGTGTAAGGAGGGAAACATTTTACAGGTTTTGCTTTTTCTTTTCCTGCTCTGTAGTTTCAGTTTCAATGGACTTTGCCTGGGGGACATTGTGCTGCCAACGGTGGGTAGGTTTGCACTGTAAGAGAATTTTAAAGGATTATATGAGATTTTGTTTTCTCTTGAGGGCTTATATTAGAATTAATTGGATCTGTTTAGTATATATTTATATTTTGCATAGCTGATCATTTGAAATGAGAACTAGATGGTTTGAGGCCTAAAGTGCATAATTAAATCAGTATAAGAGACCTGCAAAATATTAGCTACATTTCCTCATGTATATGTTAACATTCAGCTCCATGATTAATCTCATAGTTGGTCACATATTGGATATCCCTTCAGGATACACACTTTGGTCCAAAAATGCACAGCTTATATAATAATTTCAAAAAATAATATCAGGCAAAATACAAGACTGACTGCTTTGTGTTACAGAAATGCACAGTACAGGCAGTCAATTGAGTAATGTGTGGAGACAGTAAAGGCAATCCCAGAAGAAACGACTGCTCCCCCACCCCTTTATTACAAGAGTTACACACAAGACATTTTTCTTGCATTCATTCTGAATAACACATACGTGTGTCATTTTTTAGGCGTTGCATTGTCAGAGAACCATATGAGATATACATTTCAGTATAAATGTTTATGATGCACCCCTATCAATCTTAGAAGATCAGCACAAGGGCCATAATCATTTTTTTTAATATTTTGATTTTCATTATGGAAAATTAACTTTACAATGACAAACTCTTAAGTAAGTGAGAAATGTGAAAACAAAACATTTTACCTGCTACATTAAATCAAGTTTGCCATCTATACATAGTTTCATAGTTTAGTACTAGGCTATCTGCCCTGGGGCATTTATAAGCCTAGCCATAGTGATGTGGCTTTCGCCACCCCATGTAATGGTACAAAAGTGTACAGAATAGATTTAGAATACTCTGCCTCTGTCTAGTAGTGACACAGTGAAGACCCCCTTACATAACAGAATTAGTTTACTGTGCCTCTGTCTAGTTGTGACACAGAGATGACCCCCAGGGTAAACCTACGATCTCCCATCCACTCGTCAAGATTTCTCTTGAAGAGAGTCAGTGAGGGGCTCTGCCTAACATGAACTGGGATTCTGTTCCAGAGTATGGGAAGCCTCTGGGTTATGAATCTGTCCCTCCAGCATGTCCTATTCATATTTGTGCTGAGGTTTAAATCTTTAGCTCTCGTGGTTCTGATGGATTTGGATTTTTTGAGGTGGAGCATGTTCATCAATTCCTGATTGGACATGGCCTTGTACGTCAGGCACAGATCACCTCTGAGTAGGCAGTATGCTACTGAATAGAGCTGGAGTTTCTTTAGTCTGGCAGCATATGACATATGTTGGAGACCCTTGATCCTCTTGGTGAGGTACTTTTGGGGTCTCTCCAGCTGTTGCAAGTGCTGGGTGAGGTACATACCAAATGGGGCATTGTACTCAATCATGGGCCTGATAAGGGAGGTGTATAGGGGTACAATGACCTCCTTTGATCTGGATGTGAATCCCTTCATGATAAGGTGGGCAAGGTAGAAAGTTTTTCTAACCACTTTGGCAACGTGGGTGTCAAATGAGAGGTCACTATCGACTTGGGTCCCCAGGTCTCTGATTACTTTTTCCGTACTCAGTGGGTTACTGTCTATGTGATAATTTGTGGGTACTTTGTTTTTCCCAAAGGGGACGACTATACATTTTTTGGCATTTAGTTTAAGGCCATGCACCAGTTGTCCGTTTCAGTGAGGCCTTTCTGTAGGATGTATGTGTCAGCTGGTGTATCGACTATGGCGCCTAGTTTGCAGTCATCTGCGAACTTTGTCAGCCACAACCCTCCCATGTTTGCTTTCACATCTGAGAAATAAATGCCGAACAAGAGGGGTCCCAGGACAGAGCCCTGTGGGACACCACTTGTGACTGGCTTTGAGTCTGACATGGCTCCAGCGGTTTTGACTTTATGGGTTCTATCCTTTAGCCAGTTTGCAACCCATCTTGTGACATATGGATTTACATTTAAGCTGGTGAGCTTGTCTATGATGCCTGAGTGGGGTATTGTGTCGAAAGCTTTAGCCAAGTCCAGGTAGGCTGTATGGACTGCTTTGCCCTCATCAATGGCTCTAGTGACTGTTTCAAAAAAGTCAACCAGGTTCAAAAGGCAGGATCTGCCCTTTACAAAGCCGAACTGGGTGGGATCAAGTGTCTGTAGGTCCCCAATGTCTCTGTTTATGAGTTCCATAATGATTCTTTCCATAGCTTTGCAGACCAGGCTGGTTAAGCTTATGGGGAGGTAGTTACCAGGGTCTGTAGAGGTGCCTCCTTTGTGGAGTGGGACTACTGTTGCTGTACGCCAGTGTTCAGGTACATATCCTGTAGTAAGGCTAAGGTTAAATAGCATTTTTATGTGCAGGTTTAGCTTCTCTTGGAGTTCACGTAGCATGCAACCCGGGATACCGTCAGGTCCCATTGATGCTGTATTTTTAGCTTTGCTGAGGGCGGTTCTCACCTGGACATCTGAGATGACAGGGAGGTTACATTCAGCTGGGATAAGTATTTCTTCTTTTGGGGGTGAGGGAGGGGAGAAATTTGCACTGAACCTGTCTGCCAGAATGTTGGCAATATCTGTGGGTTCAGTGTATTTTTTGTCATTGTGAACTAACTCTGAGCATATCTGAGGGTTTCTGCCCAGGTTTCTAACATAGCAGAAGAAGGCCTTGTGGTTATCTTTAGTGTCCATAGCGATTTTTCTCTCAAAGTTGGCCTTGGATGTTTTTATGAGAGAACATAGCTTTCTACTAGTGCTGATCAGAGATGCCTTCTCTTTATGGGATTTTGCTCTGTCTTGCAGTAGCTTCCTTCTTTTGTTATACAATTTGTTTATGGCTGGGGTCCACCAGACAGGACGCCTGTCCTTGGTGGAGATTGTCTTAGTTTTATTTGGGATTGCATGATCCATGCATTCTTGGAGATGTCCGTAGAAAGCATTTGTGAAGGATTCAGCATTGTGGGATGTGGTTTCCACTGGCCCAGTGGGCTTAAAGGATACCATCTCAGTCTTAAGAAGTGTAAAGTCGGCTTTTGAGAAGTTTTTCACTGTAGTCTTTTGTGTTGGGGGTGGAGGTGGGATATGTATATCCAGGGTGATTAGTTTGTGGTCAGATCTCACTAGTGAGGGGTATACTTCCGGTGTGGAGCACTTTGTCCCCATGTTTGTGATGATCAGGTCTAGTATATTATCTCCCCTGTGGGAGAGGTGACTAGCTGTTCCATTGCATTTGAATTTATGAATTCCAGGAACCTTTGGGCTAGGGTGTTAGGGCTAGAATAATGCACCCAGTCTATGTTAGGGTAGTTGAAATCTCCCAATATGATGGTGTTTGGTGAGACATTCATATCCTCCAATGTCTTCAGGAAGGCTGAATGGGGTTCCTGAGATTGGGAGGGTGGTCTGTAACATGCTACCAGTTGTATAGCAGTTTTGCCTACGGTTAGTTGCACCTGGATGGTCTCTGATGCTTCATGTGTTGCCACTAACCTGGAGGTGTGGGTGTCCTTGATGAATATGGACACTCCCCCTCCCATTTTGGTTTGGCCCGAGTTTTGGGGCCGAAAAGCATGATACGAGGTATAGCCTGGTAGCGCTGGGGTGCTCTCAGGAGCCTTGAACCAGGTTTCAGTTACTGCACAGACATCGATGTTCTCCATACTGAGGAGTACTTCGAGTGCCTGCATCTTGAGATTTAGACTTCTGGCGTTGAGCAGCATTACCCTTAATTTTTTTTCCATTTTTGTTTTCTAAGGAGGTGGGTTTGTCTTTTGAGCCTTGCTTAAAAAAGGCACTATGGGGGTGGCAAGAGCCTTAGCCAATATCCGGAAGCCCAGTGGTGACAGATGCAAGCCGTCCCTTGCGAAGCAGCGTACTATATATACATACACATATAATGTACATTGAAAGAGCACATGTGTTGTGTTATGTGCAGAGTCAATATTAACTAATTTTGACTCTATGGGCAGCTGTCTTGAACTGTATTTTGCCTTCAGTCAGATGACAAATCACTGACGTAAGGGGAATTTCTTGTATTATTGTATCATGCCATCACATTGTGGATCTTTTACATTGACCTTCAGCCATGCAAAGCATATCTTTTTTCCAGTGATCTCTTTGGATAATATGCCTAAAGTATGAAAGCTATAGTCTTCTCATCTGAACTTCCAGGGAATACTTAAGTTTTATTTTCTATAATACTGACCTTATTTTTTGGTGGGGGGATCCATGATAAATGCAGTATTCTTTACCAGCGCCATAATTCAAAGTCATAATCTTTTTTTTTATTTATTATTCATTGTTGATTTTTCAAATCCATATGAGGATAGTAACAATACCATAGCACGGTCAAGATGAATATTTGTACATCATCTTCTACTGTCTAGAGCATCATCTTTTCCAGATCCCGCATAACCATTCTGTCAAGAGCAATTTGTCATTGATATCTTGACTTCTTGTCAAACTATTGTTGCTTGTTGATCCAAGCCACGTCTAGTATTTCTTTGCTATATCAAATTTTATGATTTTCATGATACTGTAATGATTACTATACACATATTCTTTCTTGTTATAAAAATTCCTGCCTTGTTTACTTTTACAACTACCATGTTTTACTTCACAACTTTTCAAATACTTTATTTACATATTAAGCATTATTTATTTAGAAAAACATTATTGCATTACATGTTTCTGCACCTTCTTTTAGGCTGAATGGATTCTACTATGTCCGTGCCTCTCAACCTTTTGTGCAAGGAATCTGGACAATGCCAAAAATAATGGGAGAACAAAGGCCCAAAAAGAGGAACATATTTTTAAATATTGCTTTTAAACACTTAGAAATTTGCTAGAGTAACAAATTTTGCATCAATATGCATCTTTTGAATGATCTCAAGTTTCAAATTCAAATGACGGTCATTATTTAGTGACTTCAGTCCTCCATGAACTGCCAGAAAACCAGTTTTTGTAAGGAACAGACCAAAAATATGAGGCAATGATTTGGGCAATCTGCAAAAGTCTGGACAGTTGAGAGATACGACTATGTCCATCTTGATAATTCTCCTTTTTTTAAGTATATATGTATGAAGAGCTTCTTTTTTCTTTCATATTGTGGTGTTGCTTATACCCCACTGTATTTGCTGCTAACTGAACTATCACCCATATCTGTGTCTTTACAGAGATAAGAATTATTCATTACTTGGCTTAGCAGTCAGTGTAAATCATCTGCAGTTCATGTCATCACAACTTTTATCTGCCGATGCAAACTTTATTATCCAGTTTGGTATCTTAATAGATCTCTCTATAGCGTCCCACATCAAAAATACTTTCTGATATTTTTTAATCAGTAAAACCTTTTATCAATATTAAATAAGGTATAGGTTAAATGAGTTACTTTTGAAAGAATGCTGTTTTAGAAAACTATGATTGTCAAGATTCTGTTTTGTTAACAGCTCACATTGTAATATAAGTTGACTGAGGTATGCTATTGATAAAAGTGTTTGCTTACTTTTTAGAATTTTTGTTGCTTTATTTTATTAAAATTGTTCACTGATTTATTATTTTAACATGTTTTTATATTTCAATTGAGTCCTTCAGAGGAAGTGTAGACTATTTTATTATTATTTCTATAGTGTTTGTCCTTTTCTCCATGATTGCACAAGTGTGATGCTGCTATATGTACGTAAGGATGTGAGGGACAAATACAGTTTGGTTGTTTTTCTTTATTTATATTTTGTACTTTTTTAGTTTTGATTACACTAGTTTATATTTTAATGCTTCTTTACATGAATCCACACAGAGTACATCTGATTTATTGGCTGTGGAGAATATCTTGTAGTTTACATGGAAACTCTACGGAACATTCCAGTAACTTTCCCTAAGTTCTATTCTTCTTTCTCACTCTTTTTCCAGAGTGTCAGCCAGTCTGTAGATATTCTCGATATCTGAAAAGGGAAAATCTTTTCATCCAGTCACATACCAGTAAAGTAAATGATGGGAAATGAACTATCCAATGCAATACTCATTTGGTATGGTTCTGGTATGCTTCTTTTCTTTACCTATAAAACTTTTTAGTAATATTCATCTTTATCTTTTAATTAGTTCCTGTTCTAATACACAATTATCAGTTTTATTCTTTGGTAATCTGATATATTCCTAGTTCATTGTGAAGTAGACTCCAAGTTCTGTTCATATTCATCAGTTTATTTCTTCTAAGCAGTACACAATTTCACAGTGAAATTAGCAGCAGTTGTCTAATATCATAAAGTCATACCACTGGTTAATAATAACAGAGAGGCTGCCTTATTCTTAAATGGTACAGTGGCTCATGGAAATTATGGTCAAAATGTGATTTTCTCTCAAAAAAAAGGGAAATGTTGTGATGCCAGATCACCGTGGTGGTCTGTGTGATCAGCAGTAGATTGATAGTGTCTTTTGAGCCTGAAAGAGAAGCTCCTTCCTCATAATCCATGGATACTTTGGAAACTGAGAAAGTAGAAGCTGCAAGTGTGTTGTAGCATGCTGCCTTTTTTATACTAAGACTTTTAATTCAGATTTTCTGGTTTGTGCACTCATTTAAACACTTGCAGAAAGCATCCCATTGGTACAATAACTGGTTAGCTCTCTCTCTCTCTCTCCTAAATTTACCACACTGATGCAATTCTATTTACAGTGCAAAGCAAAGTAAGCATCCTGCAGACTTCAAAATTGCTCATTATGGGAGATGGAGAAGGCAATCTTTTGCTCTGTCATTGCCTTCACTTCTAACAATGAATTCCTCCAAATAACACCTATTGCTCCTTACCATTCAATGGAGCAGCACAATATTTCCTCTCCAATATGGCAACAGTCTACCTTGTATGGTCAGAGCTACCATATGGTTATTAACTTTTTGACTTCCACCCCACAGCCTTCTGTTTGGCAACTAATGTCCTGCCTTTTCATGCTTACTTTATGCTTCCACAAGTACTAGTGAACTTTGAACTCATGAGGAGTAACCATGTACACTCCTTCGTCACTGACATACACTAATGACCTCTGATAAATCATTTTTTACAATACCCTACTGTCTGGCTCCTCCTTAAATCAAGATACTGTCAGTACCAAAGTATTTATTTAGTTTTAATCCAATAGTAAAAATCAGCAATAACTAATCCCTCTATATCAAAGGAATCACTAATGTCCTCAGTGCTTAATTGTTCTATTTTTTCTATTTTCAACATGACATAAGCATACAATAGTGACTTAGTTCTGGTCAAAATACAAATGAATGAAATCACAATACAAGAACCTAGAAAATAAATTTAAAAAAAAAGAATGCAGCAAGGGACAGCCTCACCAGATTATCACTCCAGCTGACACAGTATAATTGGTTAAATTATGCATTTAATTTGAAGGTCTGGGAATTTGTGAGGTTTACATTCCTTTACTACACTTACTTAATTTTCTAGTAATTATAGCTAGCATTGGGGAATATAGTGCAATGAAGAAAGTTAAAATAAAACAAAACCGATTTGTATATGCCACTTGTCAAAATCCAAGCAAAATAGCATTATTTTAGTGCTATGGCATAAGGTAGGCATGTTAACCATCATGTGTCTACAGTAGTAAGGAAATCATTCAGTTTTGTACAACTTATAAACAAAGGTATAGCATCTAGGTCCAAGGAAGTCATTGTTCCATTGTATTTGGCTTTCATCCAACCTATCATAGGGTACAATGCTCCCTTTGATATGTGTCTAACCAAGCTTATCCAACAAATGGAATGTCCAGAGGTTCCTCACTAAAAGAATACAGGATATATGTAAAATGTCCTATGCAGACTACCTGGAATACAAGGCATTATCAGACCACAATTCGATGGGCCTACTGCATATCCGCAAACAAATAACACCAGAATTACCTGTTCTAAAGGCTTAAACCTTACTTTTTGATATAGATATGACCTGCTGGAAAGACAGGTATGTATCCCTGAGACTAATGCATCTCTGGTACAGGGTCCTCATCCATGTGAAGCAGAGTTCCTCCCTAACCCAATTCAAGTGTAACTTGGACAATTGGATAAGGAACAGAAAATTCATCCCTGGTTTGGCACCTATGTCTCTAATGGAAAAGGAAGCTTGTGAATGATTCATCTCCCATGCTCCTGCTTGTAAATGTTTCACTTCCCAAGCATCTGCTTAAACTTATCAAGGGTACCAGAATTTATCAGAGATTTGGGATACATGGCTAGGCTTAAAAAGGCCCTTGTGATCATTAGCATAGTAAACGTCTATGAATCTATGAACCTATGGAAAATATATATAGGGTGTACACTATCTAGTCATTTTCTAATCTATCTGTTAGATACTATGACTTTCAAATGAAGTAATATACTCCATAATATATCCAAGAATTTTACAGATTTAAGAAACTGCATAGGTATTAAGTACATCACCATAAACAACCAGCGATTGGAGTCTACAAACAGTAATGCTATGACTTTCTGGGAGGTAATGGCTTACAGATATGGGGTATCCTGTTCCTCCTCTACATGTGAAGAGGCTGATGACTTTGAGGATTAGACTTGTCATTCAGACAAAGATCAAGAGCTGTACTATATGCATGTTCTACAGCGTGATGTGCAAAAGGAGGGAGAGAGAGAAAGAGGAATGTGATCGGATGGAATAAAATGGCTGAAACTCATCATCAGAGCTTGGTGTCTGCATATCACCCTGCAATATCTGAAATGAGTGATAATACCACAGAGTTAATTAGAAGAGGGGCTGTCAGTCCTTAAATGATACCAGACTGAGATGATGCCATATATTTGTTTAGGATAACACTTAGCTGACTTAGTTTGTACCCAGGTGAATACCCAGCAGAGAGTGACAAAAAAAAGTAATAATAATTATATATGTGTCAGCAAGTTTATAAAAATAGCTCTGGTATTATTTGAAAGGTGCATTTGTTTATACATTTTTAAACTTTAGTGACTATCTAATCATTATGTTTATATGTTCTGAAAATAACTTTCACAACCGACTTACAGAAAAATGCCAAATCCAGAAACCATATTTAACTGACAGTGTTTTAAATCTTGTCGGTGATGTATTAAGTATCTTGTGAAGGGGTTATAGTCCCACAGAAATCAAAAGAAGAGTTAATGCAAACTCAGCGCATTTGAAGGAAACTGTTATGTTTTCTGCATATCAAGGCTTTTAGTAGATTTCCCATCTGTTATGGAATTTAGATTATCTGAAATTGTATGTCCATGTGTGTGTGTGTCTGTGTGTGTGTGTGTTGCAGATTGAAAGTAAAGATTTTCACATATTTACTGTCTGTAGACTGAAAGTAAAGATTTTCACATATTTACTGTCTTTCCTATACACATGAAAGTGGGTTTTCTTTGCTTATGTCCTTAGGTGCCAAGACTGTGTTTTCATCAGCTACACAATGCAAATACAGTGTAGGATATGTTGTCTTACAAACAGATGAACATTAAGATAAGTCTGACTGAGAAGTAATAAAAAAAAAAAAGCATTGCGCTTTAACAAAGTCCAGGAATTTAATTTATGTTGTCTTCTTAATAAAAGAGCCCTGTGAAAAGCCTTTCTTTTCTTTGAATAACCAAACGAAGTGACTGTTGCAAGTGACAGGCAGAATACTGCAAGACAATATAAATGTCAGTCATGAAGCTCCTGCAAAAATCATAAATTTACATGGATGCTTTTTTAATTAGCCTCCACGTATCATCAGTATAATGTCAGCTTCATACATATGCATTAAATATTTTGCTCTCTACTTTTCTGATTTTGTGTTACAGAAAAATGATCATCAGATATTCACACACAATCTTTTTAATGATTCTAGTAACAAAACACACACACACACACACACACACACACACACACACACACACACACACACACACACACGTTTTTGTTTTTTTTTTTAAAGTGAGTGCTTTAGGGCAGAGTGGCCTGTTTTTTTTCATTCTTTGCTTTGGCTCGTGCACCCTCCCCTTAGGTCAGCTGTAGGACGGCTGTTTTTTTCCCTGAAAGCATTCAGGTTTTCTCACCTTGCATTTTCAGTCAGGTTCCACTACTGTCTAGTAATGTTGTCAATTTGTGGTTCCTTGCACCTGCGCCACTACGTTAGCACACAGCTGTCAGTCTCGGTGTCAGCTGCCCATATTTCACAGACTGTCTAGGAATGGCACAAAAAGAAAATGAAAATGATAAATATAAAAGAAAAAACTTTTGGTTCAGTTTTTATATTTTTTTGGAATGTGCATTTTAATGTAAGCTGTTCTTTAACAGCTTTTTATTAAAGATCAGTAACTAAATCTCTTTATAATGCCTTCTTTATTATTAAATAAGAAGCAAAGACAAAGTTTATTAAGAACTTCTGAGTTACTTATTGGGCAATGCATGCATTTACTAGTTGCTGCTTTGAAGCAAGGGCTTGCTGCCAATGTCCTCCTGTTCATTTATACCTAAGTTTAGCCTGTGCAGTGTTATTTATCCTTATGTAGAAATGTTTCCATTAGGTGCACAGGTCACTCTTTCTATCCTCCTCTAACTAACCTTTAAAGCAAAACCTACACTGTAATATTGCAGGGATTTCCCTTAGTTTTGGGGCAGTATTGTGATATTTTACTTCATTTTTGAAACTTTGGTTCTTATCTTAGTTTATGGTTATATACAGTACAAGATACTTAAGGGTGAATACACTGACATTTTCAGCTTGTGGACAGAGAAGATATTCATCATCTCATTGAAACAGATGGGGTAGGGGCTAGGGTCTTGGCATCAGTCATGGCGGCCATTGGCAAGAATAACTAAGTAAGCTTAGACTATACTGTTGTCATTCTTTGGGTGGTGGGCTTTGTCCTGCTTATGGCTGTTATACTAGAAAGGTACTTGTCTTTTCTCATGGTCTTTCTTACCATCTGGGAAGCACAACACTTTAAGGCAGGCCTTTTGCAGCTTTGGTGCAATCTGAAATTCAATAAATTGAATGCAATGGAAAGGGCTCAAGTGCAAAAGTACTAGGTGACAAATCAAAAGCACCCCTTAATAGGCTACTTGAAAAATGTATCCAAAAATAAGCTTATAAACTTTGTTTGCAAAGAATTTTTCCCCTGAGCCTGCAAAGTGGAAAAGGGTATGGTGCATTATGGCCCATGTATTTATGCGGGAATGGCAGTTTTGATGGTGCCATTTTGGATGAGTGGCTAAGCAGAACTCTCCCCTCCACCTTTTAGCTAAGCAGAGGGTGGTGGTTGTGTAACTCTCTCCACTTGCATTCTTCTCTACTTTCCTGGGCTTATTGGCAAGTTGATGGTAGAGGTGAGTGAGTGGTACAAACACTTTGCCCATATAATGTGTTGTGTGCAAGGGACATCAGGCTGGACAAGCCAGCCAGGTGGTGGTTTAGTATGCTACGCAGATTATACTGACCAGATGGCTTAATTATAAATTGGTTGCATTGTCACTGCAATAAGTTGCTCAGTTATAATAATAGTGATTGGTTCAGTATCGCTTGTGGTAGTTCAAGAAAATGGTTGCAATGGCTATATTACTTTTTGCCTTTTGTGAGAAAAGGTCAGGGACAAAAAAGATTGTGAAAAGTGATGGACATAAGCACTATAAGATTAACATGAATGGATTTTGTCTTGTTGGCATATCTGTTTTTGTTTTTCTAGAGCTTCTTTTACTTTACACTGACTAGGGATCACTTCTGAAACACAAGTGTCCAAATCAGGAATACATGATCACTGTGCTTCAGAAATTATATTTTTTCTAAACTCGTTGAAGAAAGCAGAAAGGTAAATTATTATTTTTTAGTGCAAAACTAAGTAGTTCCCTCATCTTTGAGTAATGGTGGCATCTGAAATAATTAAACCTACCTGGGAATGAATGATATTGCATAAAACCCGCACTACCTGCTAGCTATCATCTTATCACAGTTTTGTGCATTTGACTGTTACATTTGGGAGACCAATGTTCAGCAGTGAGCTGCTCACTTATCTTAAAATATTTAGCAAAATGTCTGACCTTCTGATCACCTGTATTCACACTGGTATAAACAGAAGGGTGTGTCAAAGCAATTTTAGATGAGACAGCTCAGTATTGGAAAATATTTGTAATTTAGTTGCATATAGTACACATTACTAACTCCATTTTTTATTTGAGACTTATTTATGATATCCCAGTCTTAATGATATTGTATAATGGATTTAAATATACACAGTATACTTTTCAAAAATGAACAATAAACTTGCCACTCTTTGATAACCCATGTGATGATATGGGCTAGTGCCAGCATAGCTAGCTGAAGTTTTATAAAGAATGATATCCTTTGAACATTAAACCGATGCGTACAAGATGCTTGTGTAACACACACATTGGAACTGTATAGCATTTGAATATCAAACTGATTTGTACAGATGCTTATGTTACAAATGTATTAGAACTGTATGTCATTTTAATACCAAACTGACTTTTACAGCTGCTTATGTTACGAAAGTATTAGAACTTTTATGTATATATGCTAGCAAAGGACCCTGGAAGAGCAGAGGTTAACCTGCTAGATTACTTTAAGAAAAATAAGGGAAATGTAAAGGAGTTGTTGAACCATTAAATGGCATCCCACAGTGATGAATAGGACTTGAGATGGTAGTTCCGGAAGAAGGCTTTGTTCATTAGCTCAGTAAAAGAGGGGAAGCCCCAGGCACTGCCATAAAAATTTAGATGTGTATTGTAGCCATCTATGCTAAATTCCTGTCTCAAGCTTCAAAGGGGAATAGTGTGAGAACCTAGAGTCAGGTGACCACATGAGGTCATTCTGCCAGCCATCTTGGAAATTTTAGATATTGCAAAGAGAAATCTCTCAGTATTGAGTATTCTGTCTTGGCACCTCACAGCAAGAGGTTCTCTGTTTCGATCCTTGGCTGGGGTGCCTTCTGTGCGAAGTCTGCATGTCCTCCCTGTGGTCGCGTGGGTTTCCTCTGGGTGCTCCGGTTTCATCCCACATCCCAAAGACATGCTGTAGGTGAATTGGACACCTAAATTGGCCCTAGGTATGAGTGTGTTTGTGTGTGTGTGCCTTCTGTGGAAGGTTGGATGCCGGGCTGGCAACTCAACACCATAAAAACTCCACTGTCAATCATGAGCAGACAGGTGATGTGCTCTGGTGACCCCTAACTGGGAAAAAGTTGAAAGAAGTCTTGGGCCTGATAACAAGGACCATTCCCTACATCATCTGCCTTGCTCTATTAAGTAAGTAGGGAATAGTAATTCTCCTAGATTCAATCAGGAAAATATAGTGAAGCTTAGTTTAGATATTGTTTTCCTTTATTTGTCTGAGTCTGTCCACCAAGGTTATTTTCAATATTTCTTGTGTATTGAACTCTGTGGTTTACTGTAAATATATATTCAGTATTTGCATGCTCATTTATTATTTATTATTAAACATATTTAAAACTTTTATCATGGCTTGTCTTTTTAAAATGTAATTTACCAGTGAAAGTGCTTCTCTTTATTTGGTGACACTGTATGGGGTACTCCAGAAGACCTAGCTGTCTTGGTCACCTACTACCATTTGCATTAGTATTAATATTACACAGTATAATTCGACACCCTTTGTTATGGGCCTTAGAGCAGCTGATTGTGTAGTGTCTGGTGACAGTGAAAACCATCTTACACTCTTGGGCAGAAGGAGGTACAGCAGGTAAATCTGTGCCAGTCTTTCCCAGGTGTGTGTGTGTGTGTGTGTGTGTGTGTGTGTGTGTGTGTGTGTGTGTCTGTATGTACGTGCATGTGTGAAAAATCAAATCTCACAGAGTATATGTGTCCCTATCCAGTGTCAATGGTGAGGATTCAGGCTCCTTGATTACTGGCCCAGAAAGGGACCATCAGAACCCAGTACTGGAGTTTGCCAATAATTTCATTAAAAATATGTAGATAAAAATAATAAAGGCTGGTATTTTCACTCAGATTATATATTTTTGGCTTAATCTTGTAGTTGAGTTTAAAATATTTACATGTACAACTTTCTGTAAAAGTGAAATAATATCCAAGTGATTTCTAATTTTAAGGGATTTTTTTCTTTACCCGTGTAAATTTGGGTAATTGATAGGTTTAGGAAACAATACGGGAATCTTTATTGCCTCAGTATGCTGTATCATTATGAGTTCATTTGGGCATCTGTAGTATGGCACTTAGACAATTGTGTCATCATTTAAACCCAAAAACTGAAGAATGGTGCATTAACTGAAGGCCTTTTGACTGACAAACTTTGCTTCTTTCAAAATACTGATTGTCATTATAAGTAAGTCATGAATCTTATTTTCATTTATGTTTCTTTCCTGTCCTCCCCAGGTAAAGCAAACTTTCTTTTCTTTATGAATCATTCCCCTCTTTTCAGTAAGGTAAACAAAGGTGGGGGACTACAGAGGCACTTGGCTTAGTTCTGTCCATGCCCAGTGGATTAGAAGGATGGCTTTCTTTTTTCTTTGGCAATCTTTGCCACATTACTGAACAAATTGTTCCTGCCTGGATTCCTGTTGACTTGTTTTATATTATCCTGTCTAACAAAACTAAAATCTACATTTGAACTCTATTATATCACACTTTTAATTTGTGATCGGGGTCTACTACAAGTACCCGAGGCCAAAACAGTTGAAGACCACTATCATGAAGCCAGGGAATCGAGCATCTTGTAGCATACATTGATTATTACTCACTTTCAAACTTGAATAGGAGTTCAGACAATGTGTTGCAGCTATAGAGAAAGAGTGGGTGGGAGTGTAGCTTAAGGTTTAAGTTGGTTATCAGTAGGGGAACTTAGGTTTAGGGAGTGAGAAGGGAATATTAGGGTTAGGGAGTGGCCGGTGAGTTTTAGGGAAAGGGAGAAGGAGTGACATTTAGAGCTAGGGAGTGGCAAGGGAGATGCAGGTTAAGGGAACAGTAAAGGAGTTTAACATTATGGAGTGAATTCAGGTTTAGGAAGGATCATGTGGAGTATTAGATTTATAAAGCAATCAGGGACTTTAGAGTTAAGGGAGTGTAGATTTTAATGTTAGGGAATGACTGAAGATTTTAGGTTTACAGGCCATCCACCAATCTAGAACCTCCTACAATATTAAACTGAGATAAAAAAGAAGGCATATTATCCTTTTAAACTGCAGTTGGAAGCAGCCACTACAGTTTAAGCCACATATGGAGCACTACAGTACTTCAGTTTAGTAGTCAGATAAAAACAAACATTCTTTTCTTCTTTTAAACTGTAGTAAACTGCTTGCTACATGTAGCAAGCATCTGGTATAGTTTATGCCATGCACAGAGGGATTCAGTCTTAAGTTCAGGAGCAAAAAAGATACCTTTTATTTTTTTTTAACTGAAGCAAATGGCTTGATTTCTAGCAAGCAGCAGCTACAGTGATGCCACACAAGGAGCACTTAGATATGCAGGTATGCACTGAAGACCAATCGAGATCTGAGGATTGTATCCCCTAACATTCTGCAACCATGGCTGCTGCCCCCATTATTCACCCTAGCTATACATAAAAACGTAATCTATCCCAGAAACCAATAAAGCCAAACTTTTCTCCAGTGACTATAGGTTTCTGTTCAGTGAGAAGCTGGCACTATACCTGCTCTTAATCTGACTCAATTTGTCCAGAATAGATTGAGCCTTATTAAGCTCAGCTATCTCAGAGCCTATAAGCGTCAGTTGCAAATATCAGGGCTTCCCTTAGGAAAAAAGTAAGATTATGTCTATCATCATAGTTACTTAGTTATTAGGAGCCAGGATAGAATTGATGTTGAGATTACATCAGAAAATATGTTTTCTAGTACTCAGTATGAATTTCATAAAAGCTTTAGTACTGTTCATTGAACTAAATATGTTACAGACCTCATGCATCACAATATGAATAGGAGCTTACTTACTGAGGTCATCCTTCTGGATGTGACTCTCAGTTTTTAATCAATTAACTGTACAGTTCTGTGTGACAAAACTGTGTTTCAGGGGACAGTGAAAGCGAATGATTGTAGAATTATTTATCTGAGCTTACATTTCAAAGCCATCACAAGACTCCATCCTAGGAAATTTTTTTTCTCTCTCGAGCTTCCTAAATAATATTGTAAAACATTTCTCTAAAATTAACATTCCATTATATACAGATGATAATGTCATTTTGAAATGTGGAAAAAAAATCAACAGCCTTACCAAATGGTTTTCATAAACACTTTACTGTACTATATGAGTGACCCTATAAAAACTAAATATTTATAACTTAAAAAAAAAGATCAGTAATGATGCTTGGTACTACGCAGTAACTCAAAGATTCCAACCTCATCATTTTTTGTAACTCTTTAAAGAATTTTGTAGATTATGATCACCCCAAAAATACATAACAGTCTTCCTAGACCAGTCCATCAATTTCAAATGACACATTTAATCTGCATTTACTAGACTACCCAGCCAATTCAGGCTGTGCTGTAATGTATCTGTAATTCTCATCTCTCAGGATAGGAGGGACATGCATGTATTTATCCTCCAGTTAGTGGCACTCATCTCATACCAAAACACTGCTCTCCTAAAGAAGGCAATTGATAAAATGCTGGCCAGCAATGGAAAATCAACACCTGTCACTGCATAATGTCAAGTACATATTTACAGCTCGTACAGCCACTCTCTCTTTAGTGTTTTCACATACTCAACTTGTTCAGTATGGAATGCTGTTCTTTTCTGGTCGATAAACTTTTTAAAACATTTTAGCTTTTCACTCAGATCACAAGGATAAGGTAGCTTCCCTGTATTGGGATCATATCGTGGTCTCAGTTTGCCAATATTTCCTATTCCTACTGGGATTTTTTTTTTACATGTGTGCCTCTTTATTTATTCATAGTATTGTTTGTTATATATCCTTGTATTTCTACTGAGTCCATTTCTGTTGTTGTTATATTTGTTTTGTTTCTGCTGTAAAAAACTTTGACATTTTTACTTTGTTTATTTCTAGTATCTTTTTTTATTTCTATTTTTAGCATTTTAAATTATTTAATTTAATCTGTCTTCCTTCTGCAAACTGTCATTCTTATGGTATGAGCCTGAGTATCAAAATTTTGTGCAGTGTGTGTGATGCCCCAACACTGGCCCAGTAATCAAGGAGCCTTAATCCTCACACTGGCAACAGTGGGGAATGTACACACTAGGAGGATGACAAGTACACACACAGTAAAGTGCAATTTCCCTTAAGAGCACACAGAGATGACAGTCAATCTGGGGCTGGTTTCTCCCTCTTTCTCCAGATCCCCACTAAGACTCCCCCACTGGCACAGCTATAGAGTTGAGATCTCAACTGAGTGGCCAAGCTAAGACCTCTAGCACCCTCTCTGTCCAACCAGTCGTTTGTGTCCCTGCCAAGTAGTTGACACACGCACACTTTGAGACTTGATTTATACACACACACACACACACACACACACACACACACACACACACACACACACACACACACACCTGAGGAAGTCTGGCACAGGTTTACCAACTATGCCCCCTTCTGTTATGAGTATAAGGTAGTTCCAATTGCCACCACCCATTACTTGTCAGCTACTTAATGCCCTTAACAAAGGGTGTCCAACCCTACTGTGTAATGTTACTATTAATTCAAATCGTAGTCTGACCAAGAGCAAGGCTATTTAGCTGTGGCCTGTACAGTGTCACCAAATACATATGCAAACACTCTCAGAGCTTAAATATGTCTCACAAGTATCAGCCACAAAGATAGGTTTAAATATATTTAATAATAAATAATAAAAGAACAAGACAATACTCAGTAAGCAAACACAGTTACTTCAGAGTTTAAAATCACAGGAAATATTTAAAACAGCAATCTAGGACGGTCTCAAATAAATAAAGAAAACATCTAAGCTATACTTCACTATATTCCTAACATTTTCTAAGAGAAATTACTGTATCCTAGACTTACATACAGCAAGGCAAGTGTAAATGGTGGTGATGGGTGGATGTTCTTACTAGGTCCAAGGCAAAATACAAACTGCCCAGTCTCTCCCTGAGAGAGTTTATTTTATTTATTTATTTTTATTTTACATTTGTTAACCGGGAAAAACCCAACTGGACCAGGTCCATTTTCAGTGGATGCCCAGGGAGAAAAGCTCCATGATTGACAAGAAGATACAAGTTAATACAATATGAAAATATACAAAAAATACAAACAGTGGGAAACACAAACATAATATCTACGGTCAGACATGTACAAGAAGCAATCACAGTAATTCAAACATGCTTTACATGATATAACATTACCTATGATAATGATTATAAGTTCTTAAATTAATATCAAATATTACTGCTGGGTTAGCTTGGGTGACATCACTTTTTGTCACCTGACTTTAGTTCCCAAGCTACCCCCATTGTCAGAAAGTACAAGCATTATGAGCATCTCTCTGTAAAAAACACATATCTATCAGATGTTTGCAGATCCATAAAACAATAAAACACTTCTGAATCTCAAACCTAGTAATTACTTCTCTTCCAAGACAATGCAAAAAACGTCTAGTGCTAGACATCGTGTCTGCTACACTGAAACTGAGAGATAACTTTCATAGCACAATCATAAAAGAGTTTAGTTTCAACTTATTTTCTTGAAGTTTTGCAAGTTAGCCTTTTATGTCCCAGTTTCCACTGTTAAAACATATACAGTTCACAATTATAATAGCTTATATACATTTCTATTCTAAGCCAGCAGGGCATGCTGTGGTTACATTTAACGCAGTACATAACATACATTTCTTATAAATCATATCAATATTCCCAAATGACATCAAATTATTTACAAAATTCCAGATAGATGGGCTGGCAATATTTCCTTTTGTGACATAGTGATACACACTTTTTCCTCTGTGTTGATCTGTATGACAATAAAGTTTACTTTGACTTTGAGCTTGACTTTGATCAATTAATTTAGAATTTCAAAATGAGTTAAACCTGCTAAATTTCCAAATCAAACTGAATGATTACACATTATACATCTGTAAGTACAAATGGTCTTCCAATTCATAAAGAAAGGTTGGGATGAATTTATGGTTATTTGTACAAAGAAGACAGTACTGATCTTGCTCCAGTGGGCAGGGAACTTCAAATCTGTATTACAGTAACTGCAGCCTCCACACAAAAGGAAGGTGTTATCTGGAGTTAGTATTACTCTGTCTGACACCCATGCTAGGATTTGGACTGGAAATGAGGGTTGGAAGCTTTATATTATTGTTACTGGATATGTTTGAGGGAGAATGGTAATGGAAGATACAGATTCATATTTCACATGAGAAGGTTGTTTCTCATCTGAAATTTTAAAGACTGAGAACTAATAATTTGCACAAAGCTGATAATTGCAAAGCCCTTTCAGTGTGCTTGTATACACTTCATGCACATAAAACAAATAATATTTTCCTGATCAGTAAACACTAATTTTCTTTTTAATGTCTTGGCATTTTAAATTTGCTAAATTTTCCACTGCAGCTCCCTTTTTCCATGATATCACACTTTCTGTACTGTGCAATAATGTTTCTGTGAAACAGCAGTTAACTGTTTCTCATTATTTTGTTCACATGCTGCTCAAAAACTGAAACAAAAAGTTTGACTTGTAAAGAATTTCCTGTACTGCCTCTGGGATGAATGCTAAGTGAGCTTACTGGTAATGACATTAAAAACTGGCTATTATCTCAGAAAATCTACATATATTGAGGCATGCTTTGAAGGCTTTTGTTATTTTATGTTTTCAGATTCTGCGGATTTATATTTTTAGATTATGCTGCTCAAAAATCCCATGTGGCTGCTATCTTTTAAAAGTCCATAAATGCTATTGGTGGTATCGCTATCAAGATGGTTATATAATCTTTCTAATATCATGAATCTCACTGCGCATACTAACAGCAAAGGCTTCATCTGTATTAGTTGACTTTACTTTCTTCAAAAGATTCCATATGTGCTCTTCAAAGGACTACCGCATTTTGAGCAGAGAACTTATGCTTGTTCTTTGCAGCTCCATGCAATAGTTAAGTAATGTATTATGTGGCCAGTGGGGATGATGACTTCTTCTAAGAGCATCTAAACACAATTAAAATAAAGCATACAGAAAACAGTCTACATCATTTCTCTCATGCTTATAAGGAATCAGTGCATTTAGTCCCTTTTCCATTTATTTGTTGAGTATGTTCACTGTTATTGAACATACACTGATGAGATGCTCTCCTGCTGAGATTCCAGAACTGACCTTATATTCATCCAGAATTGGGTCATGGTTCCTGTTGTCATTCTCAGTTAGAAAAGGGGTCCATGTAAGTAAAAAAAAAATGATCTCTTAATTACTCCGAAAGTGAGCTATCATTTCTGAACTGATACTAAACTTAAATAAATACTTCCTAAAATGAAATAACAGAATGGAAACAATGAGTGGTTTTGAGTATTTTAATATTATAAAGCTTGAAGAATGCCCGAAGTGTTCCTTGCAAAGGAAAATGAGTTTTGATGTTCAAAAGCTACAGAAATGTGAAAAATATTGCAAATGCAAAAGCATATAGATTCCAAAAATCATTACAATCTTCAGTATGGGCAAGTGTGAAGCTAGTATCAAAAACATAATTGTTTAGATACCATAGAATATAGAGAATAGAACTTTAAATAATAACAGAAGGATTAACAAAGGGAGATGTGAAATCCAGTGGCTGCGGGTGTTTTCAAATCAAAGGGGAGCTGCAGGAGACACCTGAATGGGATGGGGCCAACTAGAAAGGGGTGGTGTTAACTTTATGGACCAGAGCTATGTTACAGTGGGAACATCACTGATCATGCTTACCATTTTACATAAAATAATTGCTCAGTCACTATTGTACATGTTGAATAGTCTACCAAATATGACACTAAATTGCATTTTAGAGCTAATGACATGTTTAGGTTATGCTATAACAGAACAAAACATAAACATCTCTAAACAGTAAAAAAGTGTTTGATCTTGACTGCATGAAACTATTATGAGTACACATCATGCAATAAACATACATTGGACTTTATCAGGTCATCTGCATTTTGTACAATGCCAAGTGAAAAGTAAGGAGATTTGGAAATCCCAGAGTACTATTTTAACTTATTATTTACAGTACAAGATCACTCCAATGCCTAATGTGCCAGTGGTTCTGAAAGACCATGACACAGGCTTGTATGACAGCTGCAGCTGACTACCAAAATACAAATTAATCTTGCAACGCCAGAATTCACAAACAGACCCCCCTCCCCATTACCAAACAAAAGTATTTGCTTTGACCCTGCCAGGATTAAAGTAGAAATAGTAGTAACAGTTAGGTTATATACTTGCATTCATGTTAGCTCTTTTACAAAAATACATATTTCATTTTATTTTACATTTGTTTATCCAGGTTTGTCCAACTTTAGTAAAAAAAAAACTTTTTCACCATTTATCTGGGGAGATAAGCTCTAATAACACAGCAGTCCCCAACCACCAGGCTGTTACCACTTGGTACTGGGCTGCACAGAAACTTTTAGGCAGGAAGTGAAACAAAAAGGTGAATGAGTGTATGTATGCATGTGAGTGTGTTTTTGTTTCTGTTTCCGTGTGTGAGTGAATGTGTGCATGAATGCAGAATGCATGTGAGTGGGAAAGCAGAAGAGATGGTGTATGTGTGTATGACTGAGTAAACAGTAAGACTGATCGAGCTATTTTACACTTGCTATCTAAGCAGCACTTTTGCTGTTTAGCAAGTGTAAAATAAAAATAAATGAAACAGAAAAAAGTGTGTGTGTGTGTATGCATGACAGACAGAGAGAGTGAAAAGTGAAAGTGATCCCTGGCAGCAACTGCATCATTTAAGAGGTTTGCGTACCCCTCAACCATACTTCTCAACCTTTCTCACAATAAATCTGGACAGATAGCTCTCAACCTCTGGGCACAAGCAATCTGGACAAAGCCAAAATTAATAGGGTACAAAGCCCCAAAAATAGGGACAAATTTTTAATATTGTTCTTATAAACTTAGAAAGTTGCTTTGTGTTTTTGTAGACTCAGAGAAAGCATATGACAGGGTGCCTAGAGAGGAGTTGTGGTATTGTATGAGGAAGTTGGGAGTGTCAGAGAAGTATGTAAGAGTGGTACAGGATATGTACGAGGGTAGTGTGACAATGGTGAGGTCTGCGGTGGGAGTGACGGATGCGTTTAAGGTGGAGGTAGGATTACATCAAGGAGCAGCTCTGAAGCCCTTTCTTATTTGCAATGGTGATGGACAGGTTGACAGACGAGATCAGACAGGAGTCCCTGTGGACTATGATGTTTGCAGATGACATTGTGATATGTAGTGAGAGTAGGTAACAGGTTGAGGAGACCCTGGAGAGGTGGAGATATGCTTTAGAGAGAAGAGGAATGAAAGTCAGCAGGACTAAAACAGAATATATGAGTGTGAATGAGGGAGAGGCTAGAGGATTGGTGAGGATGCAAGAGGTAGAGGTGGTGAAGTTGGATGAGTTTAAATACTTGGGATCAATAGTTCAGAGTAATAGTTCAGAGTAATGGTGGTGAGTATGGAAGAGAGGTGAAGAAGAGAGTATAGGCAGGATAGAGTGGGTGGAGAAGGGTATCAGGAGTGATTTGTGACAGATGAGTAACAGTAAGAGTGAAAGGGAAGGTCTACAAGAGGGTAGTGAGACCAGCTATGTTATATGGGTTGAAGACAGTGGCAGTGATAAAAAGGCAGGAGTTAGAGCTGGATGTGGCAGAGTTAAAGATGTTAAAATTTGCACTGGGTGTGACGAGGGTGGACAGGACAGGACTAGAAATAAGTATATTAGAGGGTCAGCCCAGGTTGGAAGGTTTGGAGACAAAGCCAGACAGGCAATATTACATTGGTTTGGACATGTGCTGAGGAGGGATGCTGAGTATATTGGGAAAAAGATGCTAAGGGTGAAGCTACCAGGTAACAGGAAAAGAGGAAAGCATAGGGTAAGGTTTATGGATGTGGGGAGAGAGGACATGCAGGTAGTTGGTGTGACAGAGCAAGATGCAGAGGACAGAAAGAAATGGAAACAGATGATCCACTATGGCTACCCCTAAGGGGAACAGCCGAAAGAAGATGATGATAAACTTAGAAAGTTGCTAGATTCAGAATAAGGTTTCCATTAGGTTTGCGTACCTCTCACTCAACCTCGCACACATTAAATCTGGACAGAGCCACAAATAATCGGGACAGATTTTAAATATTGCTCTTATAAACTTAGAAAGTTGCTAGAATAAGCATTGAAAACCCTGCTTCAATTTTCAACATCCTATCTTTGCGAAGCTGGGTTTTCTGTGATGACAGCAACCAAAATGAAATTACGAGTAGACTGGACATAAGGAACACACATTGGGTGTCATCTCCCATCACCCCTAGATGGGACAGTTTCGTTGCAGGGAAACAAGCTCAGGACTCCCACTGATTCTGCATTCTAGTGAGTTGCATTTCTTATGCACGTTATTATGCTTTATTTTTATGTGTGCTTGATGGCTGGTCTGTGAAAAATTGTCTTACATGAAACAGGTCCTTGGTGCAAAAAAGTTTGGAGACCGCTGCTATAACATATCACATACCTTTTTAAACAGACATTCGGTATATACATGAACAGATATAAGATAGCATACATTAAGAATGAGTCATACATTTGATAATTAGATTACATTCATCCGACAGTACAAAAAGATATTAAAGTCTTGCAAAGCTAGATTTACAACAACAGTAAATAGCAGGGCCAGTTTGAGTCACACACAGCTCCAATCTCTATTGCTCACCCCACTCATAGTATCTTATTTGATCCTGTGAGGTTAAAAGACAAAAAAAGGATAAAAGACAACATTGTTATTAATATATGTATTTTTTTCAGATAAACGATAGCAAGAGTTCAGAGCTTGTGGTTGATCGTACTTCATTCAGATGCACATTCCTCTTGCAATGCAAGTCAGAAGCACTACAGTTATGCCAGTCATTTCATTCACACATACTAGGCATTTTCCCCTAGCCAGACTACATGCACACAGAATCTGCTTTGAGCCTATAAGGGTTAAAATAATGAAGAGACAAAGCAATGGTTACATTACAGCATTTCTTGTACATCACATAGTCAACAGCTTGCAGGTTATCTAACTTCAGTTCACCCATACGCACTTTTGTCATGCAAGAACAGAATTTCAACAACAAAATATCCACATGCCATCCTAATCTATCTTGACTGATCCTGAAAAAACAAATTAGCTTAAAAAAATTCATCCACAAGCAGCCCTCAAAATATATTGCATTCCTAGTATCTGTCTCCTGCCAGGATATTTTATTAGAAAGAAAGACATCCAAGGTCAAGCAGCCTCCGAACGGTGCATCCTTAATATCTGGCCAAACCTGTCAGGATATTATAAAAATATCCACAAACAGTCTCCAAAACAGACTGCTTCCTTAGTATCTGGTTCATCCTGCCAGGATATTATATTTAAAAAAAAAACATCAACAGCCCCAAAACACATTACCACCCTAGTATCTGACTGACCCTGCCAGGACATTGTATTAAAAAAAAAAATCTATCAACAGCCCTCAAAACACATTGCCTCCTTAATATCTGCTTCACCCTGCCAGGATATTATATGGAAAAAAAACATCAACAGCCCCTAAAACACGCTGTCAGGATATTATATTAAAAAAGAAAGTCATTACCTGCCCCCAAAACACACAGACACCAGTGGGGGCTGGTGACTTCAAATTAAAGGGGGGCAGGAGACAGCTGAATGGGTGGGGCCAATGGTAAGGGGTGTGACCAACTATAAAGGAGTGGAGCTATGCTCAAAACCACAACTGGAACTTTAATTAAATACGCTGCTCTGGGTGCCAAACCATCATTACAAGAGTCCAATCAAGAAAAAACTGAAGTGTAGAAGAAAAAAATATTTCAAGACATTGGCTGCATGACAACTTACTTAATATCTAGATGGAAACACAAAGGTTGTGAGGCATGAAAAAATAAATTCCTTTTTAAATACATTACTGGAATGCCAGTCAAAATCAAGTATAAAAAAACAAGCAGCACTCAGCTCAAACCACTTCTCCTTGGACTGCAGTTCTAATTATAATTTATATTCAGCTTTATAAAATTACCAAGTAGCATGCTGAAAGTAGCAATCTCTGTGACACTTCCACTTGTAAAAATGTTTCTTATCCAAAAAAGACTTGCTGCCTGACAACAACTATCTACTTGTTTCATGGAGAACACATGATCAAAGTAAAAAATGAACAGTGAACAAGAAACAAGCTCAAGATAAATTACTTAAAGGATTACTGCACAAGTTATGGACCACACATGATAGATTGGCATTCTGTTTAGTTTACGGGTAAAGCCTGCAAAGATAACTGCAAGTTTCCAACAAATGTAATGAGCTTCTGAAAATACTGTAATCCTGTCCTTTATTACAAATACTGTCCTATGCATTTCAATACCAAAGGCTTATACATTATCTAGTTATGTAAATATTCTGTGCATGGCAACAATGAAAAGACTTTCAATGTTGGTAATTCTTTAACAGTATGCTTATTAAAGCTTACTTGCATCTTATAATCTCCAACAAGCTTACCTGATAGTCATTAAAGCATTGCTACGTTAATAAAGAGCAACAGGGCACTGCAACAACATGCATTTTCTGAATAACAAGAAGCATAAATCAACAGTATAAAAATATGACAGAAAACCAGAACATTCTGCAAAATCAAGGACAGATGAAAAGCCACAGTCATACTTGTGGTCTACCTTGGATGGGGGAATACTCTGCACACTTGCACTGCATAACTGCTCCTTGCCTTGCTTGGACACATCCAGAGCCACTACAATGGGGAGTGGAGTGCAACAAGTAGGTCACAGTTTGAAATGTCTCTGGCTGACGATGATGGCTCTGACACTCATACCTCTCAACCTCAGAGCAAGAAATCTGGACAAAACCATACATAGAATTGGGATACAGGCCCAAAAATAAAGACAATTTTTATAAACTTAGAAAGATAATAGAATAATAGTAGGTCTTGCATTAGTATGAATTTTTGAAGGGTATGAAATCTGAAACTCAAATGTCTGCCATTATTTAGTGACTTCATTCCTAAATGATTTGGCAGAAAACCACAAATTTTATGAGGAACAAACCAAAAATAAGAAGCAAAAATCTATTCATTTTGCAAAATTCTGAACAGTTGAGAGGTATAGTTCAGCCGAGGCTGTCTGAGTTTGCTGCCCTTCACCCCTCACAAAATCATGGTCGAATGGAGCGTCCCCCCTGCAGCCATTCCAATGTCCCATTCCATGGTTATTTCGCCATAAACACTGTAATGTGCATACTGCTTTACTTCTGCGGTGATATGGATTTCATTTGAAAGTTTTATTTTATATTTTACAGCATAAACCCTAATAGATCCCTGCTAAACACAGCAATGCAGTCTCGCAATGAAAATAGACTTTGCATTAAAACTTCTCTGCCCTTGAAACTCACATTCATTGAAACAGCATTGAAACCCACATTCAGAGAAAATACATTTTGCCAGTGGCAGATAAAGATTAATTTTGGGCTGTTTTCAAATCATAGGCCCCTTGAACATGAAACATACACATGCTCTTTGATACACCTTCCTGACTGTATTAAATTATATTCCTTGTACAATACAGTACAGTTGTTAAGAGGGCATTTTAAATTTATTGTTTTGAACATTGTTCCAGTAAACAATGAAACAAAATGCATGCACCAATAATGACAAAACTGCCCAATTCAGAACATTTCCATCATAAAAGTCTACTCAAACTTCTGCAGTCCACCAGTATCAGTAAATATGCACGATCTCTGAAGAAGTAAAGTTCATCTAAATAATTCCACATTAAAGAAATCTGTTAACTAATGAAGAGGTACTGCTAGTAAACAACTTTATATGTCATTGTTTCATCTACAAATAAAGCGCCTGTTGCCCCTGAGAAATAAATTGCCTATGTTGTATTAAAAAATGATAATGCTAATAATATCACAATAGGGAACGGATGGCAAACTGATAACAGGTTCATAGTTACCAGGTATCTTCGCCAAAGAGGACTGCAGCATCTATCCCCTTTACAACAGTGTACAGCATCAGCTTCAAAAGCAAGTACACTATCTGTTGTGCTTTTTACAATGTAAGCAGACTCGGCAAAAGCAGCACTAAACATTTGTTCCCCTGCAGCTCTCAGCTCCTTGTAAAATCTACTCGACACTCAGCTGTATCTCTGAACTTTGCAGTACAATAAATCTAGAAAAAGCCAAAACCAGGGACACATTTTAAACATTGCTTGTATAATGTTGGAAAGTTGCTAGAATAAAATGCTGTGTTACCACCATACATTTCACTGCCAAGTATTGAACCTAGGACCCTGTGCAAAACAGCCAGAGCAACATACCACTATGTCAAATCATCTATTTTTATGAAACAAAGAAGACTGAAACTTAAATGGCTACCGTTTATAGAATTCAGTTCTCACCATAGCTGTTAACATCTTAGCACAAAACACCTGAACAAAGCCAATAATGGGGGAATACAGCCCCCAAACATATTCATTGAGTTCAGTTATCACCATAGCTCTCAACCTTGGCACAAAAAACCTGGACGAAGCCAATAAAAACAGGGACAAATACCCACTGAGGACACCAGAGCAAACCCACACAAACATAGGGAGGACATGCAGACTCCACACAGAAGGCACCCCAGCCAAGAATCAAACCAGACAACCCATAGCTGTCAGGCAACACTGCTACCACTGCACTACTGGCTGTGTTAAGTAAAGTAACAAAAATACAGAAACCACAGATTTTATGAGGAGCAGAACAAATATGAGGCAAAAATATGCAAATGTTTTACAAATGGTGGTGGGCAGGGAATTCAGGCTCTTGTCACTTGGGCCCAAGGTACAGGGTTCAAGCCTTATTCTCTACCCACCACCATGAAGCTACTGGGGCATTACATAAACACACACATCCTACCTGTTTCTGTACTCAGCTATGTTCGTCCTCTGTAGTGATCCTGCAGCCCACACACACACACTGTCCTTCATAAACACCCTACCTGTTTCTGTACTCAACTTCCTCCATAGTGATCCTGTAGCATGATCCAATCGGTCCTCCATAATGGCCCAGCTCCTCTGTAGTGTACTATGTCCGTCCTCTGCAGCCCAATCAGTCCTCCATAACCTGTGCATGCCATTGGGTCTCCTGCGAGATGTCCTCTATAACCTGCACATGCCGTTGGGTCTCCTGCGATATGTGAGGAGGCGCCTCCTGCTGTTGGTCCAGCCTGTGGGTGATGCAAATCCTTTAGGCATCGGCTAGAAAGCTGAAGATGAAGTGGAATTTCACTTTTCAACACGACAATGACTCCAAACATACATCCAAATCAACAAAAGAATGGCTTCACCAGAAGAAAATTAAAGTTTTGGAATGGCCCAGCCAGAGCCCAGATCTAAATCCAATAGAAAATCTGTGGGGTGACCTGAATTGGGCTGTGCACAAGAGATGTTCTTGCAATCTGACAAATTTGGAGAACTTTTGCAAGAAAGAGTGGACAAATATTGCCAAGTCAAGATGTGCCATGCTGATAGACTCTTACCCAAGAATACTGAATGTTGTAATTAAATCAAAAGGTGCTTCAACAAAGTATTAGTTTAAGGCTGTGCACACACAACAAAGTATTAGTTTAAGGGTGTGCACACACAACAAAGTATTAGTTTAAGGGTGTGCACACCTGCAACCAGCATATCATATGTTTTTTATTTTTTATATTTTTCTCCTAACAGATTTGTTTTTCAATTAAATTGTACAGGTTAAAGGTCACATTAAAGGTGGAAAAAGTTTTGAAATGATTTATTGTGGTCTCATTTTTTATATCACAAAACTTGGCATTTTAACAGGGGTGTGTAAACTTTTTATATCCACTGTATACACATATGAGTTTGTGTGGCGGTACGATAGAACATTTGTAAATGAAACAATTTAGAAAAGCTCATGGAATACCTAGATTAATCCTCGTCTTTCTGAGCTTCAGTTTTCCTATTTCTTTTGCAAAACATCTGCCATTCATTTGACAATACATGTGAAATGTTTTTTTAGCTGCAGCACCATGCCAGCCATTTTCTGAAGATGCATATAGTGTTTGATTGGAATACTTAGTTATAATATGTTAAGCAAAGCTGGATTATCACTTTTAAGAATGTACACATTTAATATGAGTTTTACCATTAATGGCTGTTGGTATGCTAATTTTAACCTGTATAACATGATTATTTCCTTACAAGCAACCTTGACTTCTGGAGCAGTATGTTTGAAAACAGTTTCTTGTGATAAGGCTGTAAAAATCATACAGAATGGTGATTCTGTATCTGTTTCCTGTTCAGCTTCACTTCTTCCACTTTTGAGGGTAACATGATGATTTGGGGAACACTACTGTCACTCTATTTTGCTTGAAATACCAAAAACTATATTTTATTAGTGTCTGTTCCACTTTCAGTACACCAGCCGTATGCACCTCCTACACATTAAAATCCTTACATTATTCAGCTGTGCCTCTTGCTTACCACTTTTCTTCTCAAGGTATGCTTCTAATATTGAATTTAGACAATAAAATATGTTTTTTTTGGAGGCAGATATACATTGTTTTGATAATTTAAAATGTTATTTATATTAGTAATGTGTAAGTAAAGACTATCTCTAAGAAATGCGTTTTTAATGCATATTGTAGTGACCATACTTTATATGTTTAGTCTAGTCATTTTTTATACAAATAAGTTTTATATTTTTATATAAGATGTTGATTAAAATAATATACCATGTGTTTTGAGTGTATGAATGCATACTGCACATTGCAATCAGAAGGGATACTGATTGGGGACACTAAGACATGATGGTAAGATTAAATATGTATGTGTTTTTAAGGAACAGTTGAGTATGTATTGACTTAGTAATGCAATTAACAGATATGTAGTTTTATTGGCTAAAAGAGTTTTTAGTTCGATATAAATGTTGTGATATCATTATTGTGGTTTAGTCTGAAGAAGCAAGTATTACACTTGTGAAAGCACTTACTGTTCATTAAAAGTAGTTTTACCCTGGCTGTGTTTCAGTTTGTTTTTTGTTTTTGCAATCATATTATGTAATTCAGTTATTAAACCCATCAAAATTCTATTTCTAATCCATTAGTTCATTCTGTGCACATTACTCAGGCAACCCGCTTTCTAGTTTGACTTCTCACCAGTGAATGATTTCTATCGAGACTGCTGTACTGTTTTTATTTTCTCTTTATCTCATCCTTTATGCCACTTTTACAGCCAAGACCTCTGAACATGTTTTTGCTCATGTATGATTTATCTCATTGATAACTCTTTTGTACTTAACATGAAACTGTATGTGGCCAGATAAATATATGGATCCAGAGGTGATGATGCTGCTTCTGTTTATTTGTTTTGTGAACATTCCTTTGGCAAACTCAAAGGGACATTCATGTCTACCTGTATATGCAAATTATCCTCTAATAGGTTGCAGAATCTTTTTTCTGTTCTCCCCTGCGCCATTCTTCAGTACACTATTGAGTGTCCCACATTCATTGCGGGGTCTACCATCTATCTTACTGACCTTCCTGACTTTTTCCATTTAAGGTTGGGGCTGGTACACATTATGTGGGTTTGGATGACAACTTACAGGAGGGAAGTTTTTTCTTTATAAACTATCCATTCTCCAATCCCTCCCCTGCATTCAGTGACCTCGTATTAGGAAAACTCCTCTCACTGGACTACACTGCTCCTTAGTGATTATCATCAGTGAGTCTCATTGCTCATTGCATTAGAAGCCCGTGACACTAATCCAACCCTGGCCACCTAGGCTGTAGTTAGGGCTTTATCCTTCTATATCACAGTGCTGCCAGTATGTTGTAGAATCACTGATTTGTTATTCCACTTAACAGCAGTACAAATATTTCTCAGTATCCCCATGGAAAGCTTCAAGCCAGGGACACCAGAAATTCTTGCTACATGAAGTAAGGCATTTATATATGGAATGTCACACATTGCTTTTGCAAATAATTGTTAGAGTTGACCCTGAAAAGGTCAAAGTGAAATTAAAAGGTGTTTTTTTCTAGATATTACTGAATATAGAGCCAGTTTGATTGTATTCAATATGGTAACCTGAAAGTTGTTTCTCCACAAAAAATACTTCCTGATGCAAACTTTCAAATGCATACACATTACGCATTGAGAAAATATTAGTAACAAATTTTTGCATGAGGAGCAAGCCCCTTGCATCCCCATTTGGGTGGCTTGCCTTTACACTCCTTTACACTCCTTTACTTTAATCAAAACTGAAACAATACGCTTTCTTCTGCCCTCTTTCTTGATCTCTCCAAAGCCTTCAACATGGTCAACCACCAACTACTCATACACACACTTAAAACTATTCCCCCAGATGTCCAGGCTATCCAGTGGTTCAAATCTTATCTGAGTGGTAGACAGAAGGCTGTACTATGGTAGAACAAACTGTCTTCCCTTCTGCCTATCACCCTTGGGGTCCCTTAGGGCTCTATATTAGGACCCCTATTATTTTCTATCTTTATTAATGACCTGTACACAGTCATCCCAACAGCCACCTGCATTCAATATGCAGATGACTCCACTTTGATTTGCTCTGCCACCTCTCCTTTAAGTCTGCAGACTCTGTCCCAAAATGTTTTTAATACTGTCGTAAACTGGCTCTGTAATCAAAGTCTCCTATTAAATCCTAACAAAACAAAGCTAGTGCTTTTCTCCCCTACTCATAAAGCCTCCCCTCCAACCTTTACTATAAAATCTAACACTGGCACTGTCATTGTCCCAGATCCCTGTACCAAACTCTTAGGTGTAATAGTTGATAACCTCAAGTTTGATATGCATATTAATCAAACTATTAATAAAGTTAATAAAAAACTTGGCTCATTATACAAGATCAAACCTTTCCTCACTACACTAGCTAGGATGGTAATTGCCTGTACACATCTACTTTCCACCCTCCTTTATGCATCCCCTCTCTTCACGAACTTGAGTAAGTCTGACCTTAATAAATTCTGTAGCTGCCTTAATCATATTGCTAGATTTGCCACTGGAGCAGCATACAGAACACACCACTGTCTGAACCTAAAGAATGTAGGGTGGCTAGAATTGCCTATCCAGCTTCAGTACAATCAGCTAATAGTGGCACATAAAATTCTCTACCAACCTAAAAACACACCTGTACTTACAAAAATGATCACCCTTTACAGCAACCTCAAGACACTTCACTCATCCAACAAATTACTAGTCCAAATCCTCAAAAGCAACAACTCATCTGGAGACTCTCTATATGCCAACTCTTTTGGCAAAATATGGAACTCACTTCCTGCTGAGCTTACTTCATAACCCGTTCTAACCCAATTAAAAAAAAAAATCTAAAACAGTACTTTAAAAGGCAATGGCTATGTCTTTGCTCTAATCCTGACTAACTCTGGCAATATATGTGCTAAAGAGGTCTTTTGACCACCACTACATTGCTTCCTAATTGTTACTCTATAACAAATCAGATTTATGAATGACTTTTTATCCTATGTATTGCATCTGTAACACTGCTTTAACTTGATTAATGTAAGAGTTTTTCTGTATGTATGTATGGAGCTTTTCTCCCCGGGCCTCTGCTGAAAATGGACAAGTATCCAGTCGGACTATCCTGATCAACAAATGTAAAATAAAATAAAAATAAAAAAATACTTATATATACTAACCCCATGGCCACATAAACCTCAGAGGAAAAGAGAAAACACCCTTTAAGAGTAAAATATGGCGTGGACTAATGCATTGTTCCACCACATCTAAAAAAAAAAGTAAACACATTCTAGGAGTTCACACTTTGGATAAGCTACCTTGGATGCTACCTTTCCAGAGGATTTACATTTGAACAGACTTAGATCTACAGATTTTAATCAATATATGTGCAATTGAGGACCCAGAATGCTAGGTGTATTACAGAAACTTTCAGACACTGCAGTAGCCATAATAACATAGAAGACAGCAAGCAGTTCAGAAAGAAAACTGATGCCTACAGTCAGCAGAATAAGTGCTCTGTTGTGAAATGGAGTGGAAGTCAGACATTTAATGTTTCTAAAGTATTTCTTCACTGAAAAGTCAAGTGATGCAGGTATTCATTTTTAGTGATGACCTGTACTTTTGAAATCTGTGTTTTATGGATACCGACCTTGCAAAATGATTGTAAAAGCAAAATGTTAGTTTAACATTTCACATATATTTTCATAACTTACAATTTACAATTTTGATAATAAATAATCTCTGTATTATTCAGTCACACATTTATTTTTAAAATACTTTCCCAGTTGAATAGTGGAAGTAGTTTTATCAAAGATGAAGGAGAATTTAAAATTATATGAGTCAGGCAACATTATTATTCCATATTAACTTTGATCTGTAATAAAAATTAAATTAAGCCATAACTTTCTGTATTCTGTTAATTGAGGAAATAGAAAATTATGTGAAATAAAGAGGTCACTGTTGCTTGCAGCTGCTATATTCTTATAATATGCTATAAACTGCCCAGAGCAAAAACTTCCTTTACTGCATACTTTAAACAGAATGAAAAATGAACATCCAAAGCATGGTACTTTTTCACACTTTCTGTCTTAAGTAAAATGCTATACACCAGTGGCCTTTCCCAATAAAAAACAAGAAAGTTAAAAAACATAGAAGTATAGAAAGTAGCAATGTGTAAAATGTATGCCTAGAGGAAGATGCAAAACTTAGAAGAAAATTTACTTTTGATAAACTAAAATAGTACATAAATTTTATTTATTTATTTATTTAACATTTATTTAACCAGGATAAAATCTGACTGGACAGCTGGTGTCCATTTGCAGCAGAGTCCTGCGGAGAAAGCTCCAAGAAGTTACAGTGTGAAAACATAGTTTTTACAGAGTGACATTTATATAAATATAAATTACATTTAAAAAAAATCATTGATAATTTACCTCAACTAATAATTTCATTTTAGTACCTTATCAAGTTGTTTACCTGCTATAGTTTCAACTACTGCATGAATTACCTAGAGTTTAAATATACTGCTGGTTTTGTCTCCCTAAATGCAAATTGTGCAAACAGTTCAAAAATAACTGTGGGCCGCACTGATGTGCAATCAGAAGAAATTACAAGGAATATTTCTTCCAATTACTCTTTTCTCAAATGAAACCATTTGACTCCATGATTGTAGTGGGCTATTTAGCTATCTCAGGATAAGTCTGGTAAGTGAGAAGCACTGGATATCAGAGACATTCCAAAAGAGTTTGGATATCAGAAAATGGAGATTAAAAGTAATATTCATTTCTTTTTGCATATTTTTTTCATTGGGGAATATGATATTTAATTATAATGCAACACTGGTTTATTTGTACCCAATCAGTACTGGTACTGCTGTCTTAATACGTACATATGACACTTTACGTCTACATGCCATTTAAGCACATATTTCCTGTTTTCAGCATTATTATCTATCCTATAACATGCTACATGAGTAGACTGTATGTAAACATTTTTTAATTCATTCCAGCTGTTTCATTATGTCAATGAAATAATCCCTTTTCTGCCCCTCTCTCTCTCTCTCCCTCTTCATTTGCTGCTACTAGCCATTCCACTAGACCTGCTTTTTCTCTCCTATCCATTTGAGTCACTTATTAGGCTTATAAAAATGAAAATTTGCTCAGGGTGTATAGGAACAGAGCTTCAACTATAACCCAGGAGAAGAGAGCCAAAGCTCTGACACAGCTGTGGGTGGGTGCAAATGAGGGCCTATATGATAGTTCCTTATGGGAATGGTAGGTGGCTGAGTTGCCTGTCTATCAACAGCCCTGAATGCAGGCTAGAAGATCTTGCACAGGCTGGCAAATGTGAAGAGGGAATGCAGAGAGATGAGAGTTTGCATATGGCCTCAAATGCACAAGAACTGCAGTGAAATAACTTCACCATATATATAAGTAGTATTAAGAGGATGTCAGTGAGTAAAATCCCTCCTCTATTTTCATAACTATTATGTGTCACTTCTTTCTATTTTACAGACTAACTGTAAGTGGAAAGCATTAAAAATAGAACTGAAGGAATAAGTGTCAGCTTTTAACAATCATCATCCACTTAACTTGGTTACATAGTCATAAAAGGCCAGACCATTATTTGTACATGGCCTTTTTGTAACTCCATGGTGATACCTACCATGCTTTAATCCTCCTCTAGATATTCTGAGATAAGTTGCAGTATATGCTTCTCTATTATCTTAGCTGGAACACTCAGTAAACCTGTTTTTTTTTATCTCCTCCAGACAACTGACCATCTGCTGCCACCAACTACTCTCCTTGTCCATCAAGTCTACTAGACTTACCTTTGCCTCCCTCAGGTTCAGCCCATCCCATGTCCAGGGCGAGTAAGGATATCAAGGACACTGTTGCTGCATCATACTGATGCTGTGACTGTACCCTAACTCCCTCCATGCCCAATGCAGCCTTGCAAGCCCTGCAACGGCTGCCTTCGGGAAAGGTATGTGCACTTCCACACATGTGATCTTCTGACTACATGACTCACTGCTTATGTAGTGCAAAGCTCAACAAGTTCGGAATACTGCTCACTGCAGTGAACCTAGTCTGTCACGCCCCCCCCCACCCCCAGGTCACTCTCTCTCCTTTCCCCCCATGTTTTTTTTCAGCTCCTGTGCTATGAATCAAACATAACTCATCTGGGAAGTCACAGGACCACTCACTCAATAAAATGTTTATTTAACTGGGAAAGTCCGACTTGGAACAAAGCCAATTTTCAGTGGAGGCCCAGGGAGAAATGCTTCAGATGCATGTTTTTGTAATCTGGGAGTAAACCGGAGCAAACCCAAATGAATGCAGGGAGGATATGCAGATAGGGTTGTCACCTTTTCAAATGTCCAAAGTGGGACATTTTTGGTACAAATGTCAGATTTTGCAGGGTGAAACATACCCACGGCCAGTACAAAGGCAGAACTTCAATGTTTTCCCTAAATAAAAGCTTATTCTTGTAGCATTTTAGTTGCTTATTCTGTTTCTTATAACATTTAGGTGTTTCAGCTAGAGAATAACTGTTTTATGCAATTATTACATAAAATATAGGAAATATTTTTGTCCTAAAATCTCAGGACATTTGCTATTGTTTTGATTTTTTTGCAGGACACAACTGCCCAAAGAGGGACTGTCCCTCACAAAGTGGGACAGGTGGTAACCCTAGATGCAGACTCCAGACAGAAAGCACCCCAATCAAGAATCGACCCAGAGAACCTCTTGCTGTGGAGGTACAATGCTACTGCTGCAGCGCTGCACCATCCATGTTGATCTCAATTATGTTATATTAGTTTTAGTTCAATTGTGCAGCTATCTCCATTTCCAATCATGGGTAACAAAAAAAAAACTCGTGAAACAATGTTTTTTTAATGAGAAAGTACAAAGAGGGAGCTACAAAGTTTGCCAAACTTTCCAAGCTCCACATTAGTAATAAGATTAACAGGCATTTTTTTCTCCTTTAGGTTATTCAGTGGTTTAAGTACTCTCACTGGTATCACTTTTCCTTCCCCTACTTTGATAATGTTTAATAAATATGTGAATTATACTTGTTGGACAAGTGGCAGCAATTTATATTTCATCTATGATACAGGACTTTACTTACTTTCTACAGCTCTCATTTTGAATTGTTTTTACCACATCCTTCCTGCTGTCATCACCATGTATATGGAAATAAATCCTGTTTGTTGTCATTGATATTTACTGCAAACTGCTGTTCCATGTTGGCATATTCATATCTTACTCTTTTCTTTACTTTACTTGCAGACATACCTGGAAATACCTGAAGTCTAGCTACCTTGCTGCATTACTATTGCATATTTTCCTGTATTTGTCACTGCAGTGCTCCCTTTTTCTTGATTGGCTCAAAACTCTCTTCATTAACATGGACTCTATGTCATAGTCATGAGTGACAGAATTTAACATTCCTTTGTTCAAAAATGATAAGGTTTTGGCTGATTTTGAATACATTGTTTATGTAGGTGGCAAAGCTTACACACCCACGTGAAGGACTACCATTAAGTACTAAAATCATCTCTGAGGTTATTGGATCAAAGCATAATGAAATTTTCTGTTTGGTTACCTCTTTTTAAAGCAGCATAACTTCACTTTCATTGAACATAACTAAAATGACCACGCCAGCCAATGTATACTACCACCAACACCAGTTTTTGTTCTTCTTAACCCTTTCTTTTGTGTTTTAACAGAATATGCTTCACCCTAGTTTGTCAGTTTTATTTAGTTATGTGCCAGTGGGCATCTATAGTCTCAACCTTTGCCTCCTCAGCCCAGACCTGTGCAGATCATCTCTCTTAGTGCTTAGGAGGAAATAGTATCAGCTGTAAAGCAATGCACTGAAAACAAGCACTTAGCAAAGGCAAATACATTTTGACCTGCACTAGAAACTGATTTCAGTGATATGATACAAAGATGAAGAGACAGAGAGTACATTTTTGTGGAAGGTAAGAAATTATAAAAGAAATCATTGAATCATGCTACGTTATCATACACCCAGGCTGTATGAGGTTCACTGATCAGAAATCAAAGAGAATAATGCCATTTTGCTCTTTGTCTTGACTTGTTTCTAGCAAATTATAGAATAATTGTATGAATATACCAAAAGAAAAGAAACTAACATAATAAGAAAACTACAAATGAGTATTTACAATGTAAATCAAAGTCAAGGGTATTAAAATGCAGTTTAACCATATAAAAATGAAATGAAAACAAAGTCCACATTAAGCAAAGACTTGCCCAAGAGTTATACATGCACCTGTGACAAAATAGCTCCTATAAATATGAGTGTGTGTCATTAGACTACATACAAAATTAACTGCTACTGTTTGCAATGCAAGATAAGATATATTTAAATGAGCCGATATGCCATCCAGAAGACTCATTAAAGCTGCTGCTTATACAATAGGCACTACACTGACCTACAAAGTTCTTATTTTCAGATTCATGAACAACAAATATTGCAGGTCTGTGCTCTGTGTTTCATTTAACATGTCTTTAAGCCATTTTATGTATTACTTGCACATGCATTCTTTCACTCAATGAGCAATTTTATTAGCCTATTGAAATTTCAACAACTAAACTATGAGCATTTAAAAAACAAAACAAAACAAAAAACTCCCTTTTTAAAACATATTTTTGCAGACAGTTCACCCCTGTACTTCTCCTGCTCCTCCTGAGGTGGTACTCTCATAAAGTACCTGCAGGGTCACTACAACTTTGTGAAAGGGGCATGTCAGAGGTGGTTTTTCTGTAGTTTGGGGACTCATAGATTCAATCCCTGAATTATGATGGTTCCCTACTGTACTGCATCTGTCTAAAATATGCTGCATGTCAATCTCATCTACCAGTTAATAAATAGATCAGTCTTTTTATAACTGACCACTAAACTGTTAATCAATGGAATGGTTAGAGGGAGTTTCTGTACACTTTAATTCACCCCTCTCCACTTAACGTATTAAACTTGAACTAGTTAATCATTCATCTACTGAGCAAATGGAATGAAATTATACAATGATTTCAGCCACAACCCAGGCAGCAAGGTCAAAGTTACAAGGCACGTTTCCGCTATGATAATCCCCAGTGGCACATTACAAAATGGTAACAGTACAGATAAATGAGACAGGAGTTACTACAGAGTACCTATATAAATATGTACATAGAGCCTCAGAGGTCTTTTGTGCCATCATAGTGTTTAAACAGCCAATAATAAGTTTAACAAGTCACAACAAAAATACAAAAAGTAGCTACTGAACCTCAGTTCTACAAGTACAGATTTTGTTAAAGTAGAACATGATCTTGGTTAGATGGTCAATCTGAAAATAAGTTATTATAAAATATGGATGTTGTTCAAGGAGAAGGTGTTGGTTTGGGGTTAACTCTAAAACTAAAAGTTATAAAACACAGATGCTAAAATAGAAAATGGTGTTGGTTAGTGGTTCACTCTGCAAATGAAAGTTATTATAACATACATGTTGTTGAAGCAGAAGATGTTGTTGTTTTGGGGGTTCACTCTACAAAACAAAGTTATCATAAAATAGAAATTTTGTTAAATTAGAAGATGGTGTTGGCTAGAGGTTCACTTTATAAATGAAAGTTATAAAATACAAATGTTGTTGAAGTAGAAGATGATATTGGTTAGGGGTTCACTCTACAAATAAATGTTATTAAAAATAAAAATTTTGTTAAAGTAGAATATGGTACTTGTTAGGATTTCACTATATAAATGAAAGTTATGCTAAAATACAGATTTTGTTAGTTAAATTTGAAGATGGTGTTGATAAGGGGTTCACTTTGAGAATGAAAGTTTTGATAAAATACAGACTTTGTTAAAATAGAAGATGGTCTTGGTTAGGTGTTCAGTCTGCAAATGAAAATTATGATAAAATACAGTATAGCAAAAGGCACTAAAGGAGAGGAACTTAAAAAAATAATATACTGTCTTTGCAGAGCAAGGTGGATAATTGGAAGCCTTATTGTAAATAACAAGGGAATATAAGATGACTCAGCATCAGCCTTGTGGAACTGCCATGGTGAGTACACCCACAAAAGAGATAACTGATCCTATTGTAATCTGGAACAGGCAGCCAGAAACATATTTGTGAAACCATGTGATTCATCCATTTTGAAAATGTACATGCTAAAGTATTTTGAGAAACAGTTGATAGATAACTGTTCTGATTGTTTGTATCATGTCAAACCTTCAAGGTACGCCTCTTCCAAGTTATTAAAAATACAAGTGGCAGCACTGTATAAAACACAGAAGGTGTTTACTCTGGTTGTAAATCCATCCTGTTTGTGTAAAATCAAGCTGTATATGTTAACAAGTCCTATCATTTGACAGTAGATGATGTTTCCAAAAGATTTAAAAGTTTTGAAAGATTTGCACTTTTGTGGAAGTTCTGCAATATTTTAAGTGAAATAACCCTGAAAAGAGAAATTGTATATGCATTCTTAAAAAAGGTAGGGATATATCATGTGGTTAAGGTAATATTATAAATATGTATCATAAATTTTGCAAAAACAACTGCTAACATCTTAAGAAATGTTGGGTGTAAACAAGGGCTAGTACTAGTTTTGAGTTTTTTGGAAGCTATATGCATTATCTAAAAAGATATGTGTTGGGTCTGAGAAATGGACTGAGGTAAGGCTTTTGTATATTTACTGGAACAGAAATACTTTCCGTTGGTAGGGTGGAAGCCTTGTGGTCTTTCAGAGAAGTGAGTGTGGTGGCCTGCTTGCCGTACTTTGCCTGAATATTGTTGATCTCTGGCTGTGTTTTATTTTTCCCTCCTACCGCACAATTGTTCTTGTGTTCTTAAATTTGGTGGGTATTGAGTTGTCCACCCCTACTATAAATCTGATTTTGGACTCTCCTCCCAGTCCCATCTCCTAAGCTCATTCTACTGAGAACAGACAAATCATTTGGGAAGGCCAACCCCTTAGATTCACAACTCTTAATTGTATTCTATTTCCTCTCTTCCCACTTAACCTACAAAAATTACACTTTATTCAGCTGCTTTTACTGTATTTGTGTTTCTTCCTACTTTATTGCTTTGTTTTCCTTTTGCTGCTTGCTTTTAAGTGTTCAATTGCATTTAGTCTTCTGCATTTATTAATGGTTGTTAGTAGCCTGATTAAATTGTAACTGTTATTCTAAGCCTTTTGGTTTAAGCACTTGGGCTTCAGGCCAGTTGTTTTGCATTAGGAAGGCTTATGGTCTACATTCTTGTGTCAGGAGAGGTAGCTTACATCCTTCTAAGTTTGGAATTGCTGGTTGAAGGCTTAGTGTGTCTGTTATTCTAAAAGTGTCTTAGTTCTTGTTTAAGCACTTGGGCTTCAGGCCAGTTATTTTACAATATGAAGGTTTGGGGTTTACACTGTTGTGGAAGGAGAGGGTAGCTTCAGCCCTTCTGAGCTTGGAATTGCTGGTTGAAGGCTTATTGTGCCTACTTATTTGATCTGTTTTTTTTCTGAAATTGGTTCACTTTGTTTGCTGTAGCATAGACTACATTCAGACATGCTGAATATAGCCCTGTTTGTATAACCTGAGCACTAAATCAGGCCATCTTTTGTTGTAGAGGGTTTCCCTGCAGCCTAATGGCAGGAGTGTGCAGTTAGAACTCATCTGATTGAAGGTTGCTGGAACAGTGCTCAATTTTGAGCTGTTTTATTGGTTAATTGGTTAACTTGTTTAAATCAGTCTGCTCTTGTTTGCTACATAAACAAATCCAAGCCATCTGCTAATCTCTGCAAAACTTAAGTAGAATTATTTATTTCATACTGTACTTTTGAACTGCATGTTTTACCATATTAGTGTTTATTTGAACTGTTTTTTGAAAATTTTGCACTTTGTTTGCTGTAAACATAGACTATAGTCAACCTTGCTGAATCTAGTTCTGTTTGTATAACTTGAGAACTAAACCTGACCATCTTTTGTTGGAGAGGGTTCCCCTGCACCCTAGTGGCAGGAGTGTGCAGTTAGAACTCATCTGATTGAAGGTTGCAGGAATAGGGCTCAGTGTTCAGCTTTTTAATTGGCTAATTTGTTTAGATTGGTTTGTGTTTGCTTGCTACACAGCACTGCATTTGTGCATTGTGTACTGCAGTGCAGCAGTGGGCACCACTGATGGTTATAGATGCAAACATTTTTGTGTGCAAATTTTTCCCTTAGTACTCTGCTGGTGCTCCATGGGTCAATTCTTGTGATTGTCCCTCACTGACAGGTGATACACTCAGTAAAGCTCCTGAGGTTCCAACACAGATCCTACCCACTAGCCCTTCATATTTTTGTCCACTTCTCCTGTCCTCTACTTTACCTGTTCCTTCCTGTCCCCTCCCTATTTTCTGACCACATCAACTTGCCTAGCATTATGGATTCACAATTTCCCATAGTTTCTCCAGCCAGCCTGCTCAACATGGGCATCCTTAGGCAATGCAGCAATTGCCTCATGTGCACTGAGAACTCACTTTTTCTAGCCCACACAAATTCATTATGTGAGAGATGCATCTATATCAAGAACCTAGAATCCAGGATCTCTCACTCACCAGTCAGTACATCTGATACTAAGCAGGTTGTCAGCATGTACCCCTCACCTCCTGCACCTACCAAACCAGCAACACATAAACCTACATATGCAGAGGCCCTTACAAGAAGCTTACCTAAACATCAGGGACCTCCCAGACACAAACACATACACTCTTCACATAATACATCCTCTGCAGAACATAGTACGCATAAAATATCACACACCAGTGTCTCACCAGTCAAGCCCCTAAGACATAACAAAAAACAAACATCTTAGTCATAGGTGACTCACTTGTGAGGCACACAGATGTCCCTCTCACCAGGTTAGATAAGGAAAAGGTCATGGTCAGCTGTCTGTCAGGTGCCAGGATCCGCCACTTTACACATGCACTCAAGTCTCTCAACAACAGGCATTGTTGTGACTTAGTTTCTGGTGTCATTCAAAGGGGATCCAGTATCTGTCAGCCCGGGATGACATAGTTGACAGACCTCAATGCTTTGCCAGAGATGGTCTTCATCTGTTACACCTGGGATTTTGGTTACTGGCTAAAGCTCTTGTCATCCCCATGGTGCCTTTTTAGGCAACGTCCAAATAACAAATTTCCCAATGTAAAAATACTCTCTAAAAACAACCTCAGGGTTATGCTGCTAAATGCTAGGAGTTTAAACCAGAAACTGCACTCACTGGAAGTAGTTCTCGCCCTGGAAGATGCTGACATTTGTGCTGTCACTGAGACCTGGTTTAAGGCTGTGGAGATCACCCCAGCTATACCAGGTTACATTTCCTTCTACATGCTCAGACCACAAACTGACAGCATGAGAATTAAAGGAGGTGGTGTATCAATATTCATTAAAGATAAATACACCTCTAGATTGGTTAAGCAGCATGGTCCTTGAATTACACACAGAACTTCAGGGATCATAAACAATGTAGAAGAAAAACAGCTTCTGTTCAGCTCAGTTCGTAGAATGAAGATACTTTATTTGGTAAGCGCTTTCATGGGAATGACTCTTCAGACTATTCAATAAAATACATTTAAAACCACTTCATTTATATAGGGAACCTTAATTGGTATCAATCAAATCATGACTACACCATTTTCCAGTCTTAAAGTAATAAGCACACCCTAATATTTTCTTATTAAAACTTCGTCTTTCTAAGTGCTTATACAGACAAAACCATGTTTGAAACAATTCCTGCTTTTTGTGTGTCGGTCCCTTGAATTACTTCAGGTACAGTTGACTGTACGTAAGACCCATCTTCAGGTCATTGTCAGCTATAGGACCCCCTCCATGAATCAGGGCATCCACTCAGCCTACTTGGATCTACTTGATTCAATCAAGATACAGCCAAACACCATGGTTTTGGGTGATATTAATTACCTGTCCAAAAGACTGGGTAAAATGTACATGTTCTAACTCACTTGGCAAAAGGTTCTTGGACTTCATTAACTGAAGTGCCCTCGACCAGCTGGTTGACACACCCACAAGGGGCTCAAACATCCTGGACCTGGTGCTCACCAACTTGTGAGACCACTGCACCACCCTCAGTTCATGGCCATACATGGTGAGATCTAACCACAAATCAGTCTCGCTAGAAGTAACTATAACACAAGACCCCCCATTAGCAACAACTAGACTAAAAACTTCTCTAATTACATCCTCTTACATGACAGCATAAATAGCTTCATAGCCCCTCCCCCGAATGATGGAGCAAACAACTATGCCGAGTTATCCACCAATTTTTTATACAAGCACCTGTACAATTGTATTGACTCTGCTGTACCTGATAGATCCAAAGCAAGATCTTCAAGGAAAACAAACATGCCTGGTGGACAACTGCTATTAAAAGGCTGCCTAAGAGCAGGAAGGAATGGTGTCAAAACTGGAAACACTCCCTCCTCAGCTTAAACAAGCAAATGAGACTCCTAGTGAAGTCCTCCAATGCTAAGAATCCAAATGAGCTTCCCTAAGGATAACCACAAGGTGTTATTTTATCTTTAACCTCAAAGGTGAGGCCCATATTTGTGACAAACTCATAGTTAATGGTACTACATATATAGAACCTGTGGATATAGCAAACCTGCTGGCTGACAGGTTCAGTGAAAACTTCATTCCCTTGTCCCCACCACATATACCCCAAAGTATCCCAAACACCTGTCTCCAGTCTAGTATCTCTGAGGAACAGGTCTTAAATGCCCTCTCCAAGGCCAAAAACACAGCCTCTATGAGACCAGACAACATCCCAGGTGGTGTTCTACATGGGTTAAAACAGGAATTTGCATCACCATTGAACACGCTTTTCAATCACAGCCTTAGCATGGGCTCTATCCCAATAGAATGGAAAACAGCTCCCTTTGCACAAAGGGAGTGCATCCATGGACCCTGGGAATTATAGACACATTATTCTGACCAGCCTTATCTGCAAGGCCATGGAATGAATCATTGCGGACCTTATTAATGAAGATATAAGAAATTTCCAAATGCTTGAACCCAACCAGTTTGGCTTTGTCAAGGGGAGATCATGCCTGCTGTTAAACTTGGTGGACTTCTTCAAGACAGTCACCAAAGCCCTAGGCAAGGGCAAATCTGTACATATGGCCTACCTGGACTTAGCCAAGTCCTTTGACATAATCTCCACTCAGGCATCATTGATAAACTCACCCAGATGGGTATCATCCCATATAATGTCAGGTGGGTTGCAAACAAGCTCAGTGACAGAACTCATACAGTCAAAATAGGGGACTTCATCCTCTCCAGCAGCCCCATAACCATTGGTGTTCTACAGGGATTGGTTCTGGTACCCCTATTCTACTGAATCTACTTCTCCAAAGTGCAGGCTAAAACTAAAGCACTGTGGATGACAAAGTTTGCTGATGACTGCAAACTGGGAGCAATCATTGAAATCACTAGCAATGTCAGCATCCTGCAAGAAGGTCTTACGGAGACTATTGACTGGTGCCAAAGTTATGGTCTTAACTTACTGCATAAAAATGCAATATCACTCCCTTCAGCAAGGGTTATGTTCCTGCAAACTACCACATTAATAGTAAAACCCTAAGTACACAGTCAGTGGTGAGAGATCTGTTGACACAGGTTGTCAGCAACCTTTGATCACCATGTCTCCACAGTGGTAAGAAGGGAATTTTATATTGCTCATCTCATAAGTAAGGGCATTGCCTCCACAAAAAAAGAGGTTATAACCCCCCTGTACTCTTCCCTCATCAGGCCTATAATAGAGTATAATGCTCCCATTAGTATCTTCCTTTCCAAACACCTGCAGCAATTGGAGAGACCACAGAGGTTCCTTACAAGGAAAATTAAGGGTTTTCAAGATCTGTTTTATGTGGACAGACTGAAATCATTGTCACTTTCCTCTGTGTCATACAGACTGCTCATGCGTGACCTGTGCCTTGCATATAGAGCAATCTCAGACCCAGCTTTGATGGAAATACTGCATATTTGCAAGTCAAATGGCACATGAATCACTCACTCAAAGGGCCTTAACCTGGTATGTGACATCAACAGAATTTGCTGGACAGACAGATTTGCTTCACAGAGTTTGCCCCACCTTTGGAACAAGCTTCCTATTCATGTTAAACACAGCCCCTCATTGGTCCTATTTAAGCACAATTTGGACAATTGGATAGGTAACCAGAAATTCACCCAGGGGGTTCCACCTATGTCCCTGTTGGACAGGGACAGTAGGTGATGATTTTAATGTCTGCTTGAACAAGATACCCTTGGGAACACAGGCTGAACTTGGCTAGGCTTGTAAGGGCCATGGCGACATTAGCCTAGTAACCTCCTATGGTCCTATGAACAAAGAGCTGAACAGTAGAGATTTTTGAGAACTGGTTTTGGCACTAAATGGATTTATAAAATAGCTTGGAACATCTAGATTGTTACTAACAAAGGATGGCTTTGAAGAATTTTGAAAATGTGAGCTGATCTTTTCAATAATAAATAGTGCTCATGATTTCCATTTTTTGAGCTTGGATTTCCAAATTTTCCAAGATACCTGTTATTATTTGGTCACTGAGTTAAAGAAAGCAGCCTCAACAATATCATGACTTCATTTAAGCTATGCATGCTAAATGAAAGTAAACAAAAGTGGAATAATTAAAATGAGCAAGATACTTAACCTTTTTCAAGGAAAAAAACCCTGTCCAGATTGGCAATTAAGATACTTAGGAATTGTTTAGCTATTTTAGCATGTTGATCTATGTATACTCTTACTGTATCTAATTCCATTAGCACAATAATCTTTGATATTTTAGAAAATACTTTTTCTTAAACTGAAATAGTTGGGATAATTGTTCCATTAAATGACAGAGTTGTTATCACAGCACAGTGGTCACTTAGACTATTGGAAAGGACCAAGACATTCTCAAAACATTATAGAAAGTTGGAGACAATGGCATTAAAGTAATGTGTAAGAGTCATTGACATTATTATTGCAATCCAGGTCATTAAAAATCTGGGCATGTTTCTTGAGGGCTATGGTACAGAAAAGTCCCTTAAGACTTGAGTTTAGTCACTTGAAGTAAAGGTTACCCATGACTATTAGATTTTTGATGTACAAAATATATCTTTTAATAAGGTAACTGTTGGTGGTGGGACACAGATAGCTCCTATGTAAACTCTGATGTGTTGCCAACATTTATGTGTAAGCAGACTTTTAAATGACTCATCCCTCAATGGATTGATTGTATGATTTAATTTTAAATTTTTGCATTTTTGCTTGGCAAGTAATAATACTCTCCAATTAATTATGTGATCAGGATAGCTGTAAAGTACAGAAAAATAGATTGGTATAGAAGTTGATCTTCATATAGGATTCTGTAATCACTGTGGTATCAGGATTTTTCTCCCATTTCTGATGTCATTTATTCGTTATTATTGCTAATAATATTGAGAATCAATACTTTGATTCCCTTTATAATTTTAGTTCTGGCACCAGCTGCTGGATTAAGTTCCATATAATTCTCTGTCAATTTTTTAAGAAAATGCATGTGTATAATAAAATACACTTTGTTAATGATTTTGTCTGGGGATTACTGATTACTTAGGATAATTACAAACAATTTTATTTTGCTTATATTTCTATGGAGCTTTCTCTCCTAGACTCTGCTGAAAATGGGCTACTGGCCCAGGTGGACTTTCGCAGTAAATGGATGTAAATAAATAAATAAATGCAATAAATACAATTATTTTATTTTCTTATTCAGCTATATTGCTCTTCTAATATAATTATTCCAAAATTGTTATTGGACAGTATTCTACATTAGGGAAGGCTGAGTGTGTGTTTAGAATATGATGCCAGGTTAAATGAGAGTCTGACACTAATCAGTATTGTCACTAAATGCAGTCATTGCTATGAGAGAGGTTAAAACAGTAAGTGAGAATCTTTACTTTGACTGCTCTTGATTTTGTTTTTGCTTTGCTTTTCACATTATTTTAACATTATGTGGGATCGATGAATTATGTCAGTTATAGCTACATTTTATTAGGCTGAGGAAGGGATAGAACACAGACTTCCTTACCCTATGATGAATATGAACTAGATGAAGTTTCAGCTCATTCAGTTCACTACACATGGAGGTAGAAAGCCCAATGTAAATGGGGGATGCCCCACAAACTTTTTTTTTAATATAGTCAAACCTTTAACTGGTTTGTTGCATCCAATTGTACATTTGACCAGTGGGTTCTTGAAGAAAAATACTGGAACTAGTTAATTATAACAAAAATGGTAGTATACATAAAGGAACTTAAATACTTCCATTCTTTCTGGATTATATTAATGGCAAATTAAGTGTGGCTCTAAGCTGTTGTACGTAATGCCCTTAAATTACTGTCTTACCAATAAAAAAAAACAGAAAGTCTATTTCAATAGTGAACTATATATGTTTGAAGGTATCTTGTTGTATAGCTATTCAAACAGCAGAGGATGGAGAAAACCAAACAGCTCATACAAAAATGCTCATTACTAATGTATTCATCTGTTTGCAAGATGCCTGGATCCCCAGACAACTTTAATGCTATTAGACAAACACTCCTGTTTCTATTTTCCTATTTTCCAACTTCCATCTAGCATTTAGCATCATTCCCAGTAACCATTCCCTCCCATTCTGCTTTGCACTATGTCCATTAATTGTAAGACCCCTCCCCATGAGTACTTTATTTATAATTTCACATTTAAGTTCCTGTTTTCCTCAAATAAACCATCACTGCTTCCTATCTTAATTATATCCTCATATATTATCCCTTTTAAACCCTATCTATTGCTTACATTTCAGAAATATTATAGAATATACCAGGACAACCTATCTCTCTTGCTTCACAGAAAGCACTTCATTTCTACCTACCTTCTACCAGCTTTCAGATTCCACCTCTGCTAAATATCCTACAACCCTGCATCTTCTGCTTTCTTCTTGAGTCCTATTTCTTCACTACCTGCTATCAAAAGAAAACAGATCCCTTTATTTAACCATGAAACTCCTCAGCTTATCCTCTATTCTTCCCCGCCTACTGAACCATCTCTCAGCCTACCATGATTCAATAATAGCTGTCAACATCTCTCCTACTCTGTCCCAACCATCTATCCATGCTTCCTCTCTAAACATTCCACACATTGCAACAAAACTATTAAATGGCATCTGTCATCATGGTCCTTTACATCCCTCCTGGTCGACAATATAGCTATACTGGAAGATATACTATATTTGATATCCATAACAATTCTACAAAAAAAAAGCAACTACTAAGTGATGTCAATATCAATTGATTGGACATAACCTCTAAGTCTGTTGCACCCTGCATGAACGTATATGGTTTCAAACAAATAATTAATAGCCCTGCACATTACAGCAATAAGTCAAATTACTTATTAGACTGGATCTTAGTATCAGACCCTAGCAAATACATCACCTCAGGTACAATGTCAGACTTTGTCAGTGATCATCTCCTGATCTATACAACCATACACTTTGCAATTAAACCATGAAAAAGAACACATTATTATCCCATGGATAAAAATTCAAAGGGGGATATTCAAGGGTGACTCTCTGTTACCGTTGCTATTCTGCCTTGCCCTTAACCCATTAAGCTGTTTTCTTAACAGTTTAGGCACTGGCTACTAGAAAACAAATTCTAAAGACTTCTTATTTTCTGTTTGTTGATGATTTAAAACTGTATAGCTCATCAGATGAGGAACTGAAAGCACAGCTGCAGGTTGTCAAAACTTTTTCAGATGATATTAGAATGTCATTTGGCCTTGATAAATGTGCAAAAGCAACTTTTAAAGCAGGAAAACTGCAGCACCAAGAAAACATTAATTTGGGACAAGAATGTGATATAAAAGAACTTGAGCAAGGGGAAGTGTATAAATACTTGGAAATTGATAAAGGATCAGCAACAAAACACAAACAAATGTGAATAAAACCTAGTAAGGAATATTTTAGAAGACTTAAATTAATCCTGAAAACAGCATTGACATCTTGAACAAAATCCAAGCCATAAACCAATTTGCTCTTCCTCTCCTAACATATAGTGTTGGAGTGATTGATTGGCTCCAAAATGTGTTGGATAGATTAGATATTAAAACAAGAAGGATGCTTCATGCTCATCAAATGATCTATAAAAATCAGTGCATACCAAGATTGTATATTGCCTGTTCCAAAGGAGGGATGGTCCTCCTTGAAATTGATTCCATGTACAGATCTGCAATCGTGGGACTCCACACATACCTACTGACCTCACGAGACCCAAACATAGTAAAAGCTTTGAAACATGAGGAGATTAAATCTAAGATGACTTCCCTGCTTAATCTAGCAGATGCATATCGGCTTCAAGCAGGAATGGAAATCAAACCAGAAGTAGATAAAAAAAATCAGGCAGCAAGTGAATGTGTCAAAAAACAAAATAAAGAATATAAGGTGAAGGATCAGATGAAAAGGCAAGAAATGTGGAAAATGCAAAAATATATTTGCAAGTATAGAAAGCTTCTGGAAGAACCTCATGTTGATCAGGAATGAATGCAGGAATTGTTAAGGAGAGGGGAATTGAAACCAAGAGATTAAAGGTTAATATTGGTGGCTCAAGATAGTGGGCTATGTACGCACTGGTTTACAATGTCCATTGAACATGTGGGGGAAACAGACAAATGTAGGTTTTGTAAAGCTGAATTGGAAACAGTTGCACACCTCATTGCTGGTTGTGACATACTAATGACAGAAGAACTGTATACTGAAAGGCACAATAATGTGGCGAGACTGTTGCACTGGGGATTATGCAAACATTATGGTTTTGAAGTGTCTGAAAAGCACTGGAAACATGAGCCACAAAGCATCATAGAAAATGATGAAGTCTACATCACATGGGATCATCCATTACCAACAATTAAAAAGATAGATGCTAGAAATCTGGATATAGTGGTCCAGGAAAAGAATGCAAGAGTAGCATTGATCATTGAAATCGCCACACCTAGTGACTACAGTGTCCTGCGCACAGAGAGACATAAAGTTATAAAATATCATGATCTGCAAGCAAAAATGAGAGCAATGTGGAAGAAAGATACCCAAATAGTTCCAATAGTAGTAGGAGTAACAGATCTTATAAAAAAAGAGTCTAAAATCGTATTTAGATATGCTGCCAATACATGTAACTCCGTACAAACTGCAGAAGGAGTCATTACTGGGCACATTGCTTGTGTTGCAAAGAGCACTTTTGGCTGACATCAAAGTGCGAAATAATACTAATTTTATGAACTTTAATCATACTTTGACTTAGGAATGGGGTCCATTCCCGTCATAGTATTAGAAACCCAAAACATTTGGAGAAATTAAAAAAGGAAGAGACCATATATCTCATACATCCACTTAAACAGAATATTTATAAAACAACACAAAATCTGTCCAGGCTTAATGTGGAATTATTTATTACTATTCTATCATCTATTAACTGGAATATCCTAAAAATCCTGCCCTTAGATGATGCTGTAATTTAATTCAACACAACTTTCCTAAATATCCGAAAGAGTCTGGCACCTCCTAGAAGGAAGGGACTAATAATGAATAATGCAATTTGGCTGTCTAAAAATATTAGAATGTTAATTCAGGATAGAGAAAAGGCAAGAAAAGAACGGAGTTTTCTGAAAGCAGAAGATATAAAAACTATGTTAAAACATTTTGGTTGTGTTCCTTTGCGTCTTACTAGTGGTTTTATTATTTAGGTTAAAAACATAAAACAAAATATCTAAAAGTCTTCAAAATACTCTGCAACCATACTCAACAGCAAATAAATGAAGACAAAAGCTATGCTATAACATTCAGAAGAATAATAAACACAACCATAAAAAAATTCTGGTCAGCCATTAAAGAAAACGTATATCCTGGTGAAAAATTCAGCACTAACCCTTCTACCAATAACTCACACTTGAAACTGCAATAGACTTCAACTCTTATTTCATAGTTTGTACAGTGCCCCTGACCAAGGATAGACCAACATCTAATCCCAACTTTTCCCAACAGCCATATATCACCACATCCACTTTTACCTTTAAACCTATGCCCACATCCTATTTCTAAGTAATCAATTTAAAACGGCAGTCAATAACATTGCCTATCCTGTCTCAATCCTTATAAGTAGGTCAATCCAGAAATCTCACATTACATCTCAATGGAAAAAATCACTCAATATCCCTCTACACAAAGAAGGACATTCAACAGACATCACTAATTTTAGATCAATAGCTATCTTATACCCTGTCTCCAAAATATTTGAAAAATGTATTCAAAAACAATTGCTAAACTATGTCCTTCAGAAAAAACTCCTAACCCCTACACAAAATGGTTTCCATTCCTCCCATAGTACTAACACTGCACTTCTAACCTTAATAAATACTGTCATTAAAGCAAAGATAATGGCAAACTAATCTCTTCCATTATGTCTGGACTTGTCTAAAGCCTTCTACATAGTTTGTCACAGCAAACGACTATTCAAATGTCCTACTAGGTCTCTGTCAGCCCACTCTTCTATGGTTCAAAAGCTTCGTGCCCAATAGGTATCAGTCATTGAAATGGCAGACCACCCTCTATCCATACTCCCTCAGTCACCACAGGTGTAGCACAGGCTCTATATTCAGACCATCCCCTTTAACTTTCTCACTAACACCAGACAGCCACTGAAACATAGATTTGTTACTCACAACTGTGGCTCAGCCACACCCAAAAAAAACTACTTGTTTTTTCCCAAATCCCTCTGTTATGAAATGAAAAAAATCAAAATTGATAATCCTCTCTCTTAATGCAACAAATGAAGTCGCTTCTCACAGCAAATTATTACATATGATAGTAGATGATAATCTTAAATTTGACCTGGATAGATCGTTTGATAATGCCATTGAAAAACAATGTCAAAAATGAAAAGGTTTTCCCATCCCATTCTTGAACCATGATAAAGCCAATTGTTCTGTACTAGCTGACAATTTGCCCCCATTGACATGCATTTGTTGTCTGGAACTAGATATTAAAGCTTAGTAAATTAGAGTTAGATTTTATGACACTTTGAAACTATACTTTTGATGTTATGCTACTCTTAAAAGTGTGTTTCCGAAATGTGGTAATAAACACACACACACACACACACACACACACACACACACATACACACACACACACATATATATATATATATATATATATATATATATATATATATATATAAATAAATTACCAAACATTAGGGATGTTTTACAGAACCAAAAAACTTTCTCACCAACAAGCAACTAAAACTATACTTACTACTACTTACCTCCTCCTTTCTCTACTTTATCCTGCTCCCATCCTTACTAACCTCCAGGCATACAAAAAAACAAAACAAGAGCAATGCTATAATATAGTTGTCAATTTGCAGCAATACCCCTTTCATAACCAACCCCTGTATAGTACTAAAAAACCTAAATCAGTTAGAACTACCACATCAGCTAAGATATATACAGCTTCTTATCACCTATAAAATTATCCAGCATCTATCTGCTTGTCTAGCACTAAATACAATTCTATATAATTATGTTCCCACTTGGCAATTGTAATCCAATAACCAAAACCACTTCTCTGTCCACAAAGCTATCAGATCTGCAGGGCATGCTCTGCAGTCATACCATGCTGCTAATGCCTGGAACTTCGAACCTATATCCATCAGCTTAGTACTCTGTTTACAGTCCTTTAAAAGTGGTTGAAAGGCTTCCTAGACAAAATCTGGCTCTGTTTTTGCTTAAATCAGGATAAACTATATCCCTAAATATGACCAAATTACCTTTTCGTACCACACACCTCCTTACTCTTCCCTACTTCACTCACTTCCAAACTTCAATCTAAATATGCCATAACCCCATTTTTTCTCCACTTCATATTGCAGTTCCTGCTTGTATTATACTAACATATGTTTAATTTCTCTAGACTGGCTAAAATTTCTCTAAATATTAAATCATTGTCATATAATTTGTACCTTTCTTAACCAGTGTTTTTATATTGTGTCTAATTTGATATATTTTTTTAAACTGCAGATATTTTTATTATGTTTGAAGATTCTAAAATTATTATTCTTAAAATGTTTTTTGTAATACGTTGGAAGCTTTTCTTCTCAGGCCTCCACTGAAAATGGGAAACACCCCAGTCTGACTTTTTAGATGATCAAATGTCAATAACTAACTAAATAAATTAATTAATCAATAAATCCTTTTCATCTCTCTCATTTGCTAGCCCTTTCTTGATATATTGAATAATATGTCAGCCATCATTCTGTAGCCTGACACTCTTGCTTATATCCTAGAAAATGTAAAATCTTCTTATAAAATAGTTTCTTGTATCTGTTATCCTGATCATGCCTGCTTTACTTTTACCTGCTAGGGTTACCAGCTAAGCCACCTTCCTGCTTAGCCTCTGGCATTGCTGAGTACAATACTTGTATTCTTATCAGTCCAGGAAGACCTCAACCACTCTCTTTATTAACGCCAGTAAGTACAAGTACAACGTTTTCGTCAAAAACACCTTGACTTCATCAGATATTCAATGGTTGGTTAAAAAACAACTTATATACAGTCACCCACTTCAATTAAACAATTGACCAATTAAGATTTAAAAACAAATATATAAAAAACATGATAAACTTCAACTATTAATATACGCATAAAAACATTCCAAATACTAAAATGAATGTCATAAATCATAAAATTGCATAAAGTAAACAAAAAATATATATATATATATAATTTGTAACCTCATTAGATTGTACAATAAACAATATGAACCATCATAGGATCATATACAAGCTAGAAAAAGGGTTGATACAACAAAAATAGTTATAATTTCCCTGCCTTTAATTTAAGATATGGTGCAATAGAAATAGTTTCATTTAAACCTGGACTCTTATTAGCTTCAAGCTGTTGGGAGAAGGAGTTTGTCTTTAACAGTATATTTAGGAGCAATTGGATATTGGGATATATGGGAGAAGAAGTTTGTCTTTAACAGTATATTTAGGAGCAATTGGATATTTTATTCAAGGTTCCTGGATGATATCTGTATTTTTTGTACGGGCTCAACTAGCACCATAGAGGAATTTATTAGTTATCTCAATTCTACCACTGAATTTTTGACTTTTACTTACCAAGTACATCCAGAAAGGGTCAATTACCTGGATGTGACATTAAATAAGTGTGATACTGGTTTTCAATCTTGTATTTATAGAAAACCTACATTTTCAAATATTTATATTCATTTTTTGAGTTCACATCCCAGGTATCAAAAGAAGGGTATCGTCAAGGGCCAGTTTGTCCGGGTATCACGTATGACCTCTGAGGAATCACAATATCAAACTGAATGTGTTAAACTTACAGCTATGTTTAAAGAAAGGGGTTACCCGGATGACTTTATATCCAGTGTAAAACAGGAGGTACAGGATGGTAGGTTAACTAAATTTCGACCCATCCTGGGTATTGGTAAATTGGATACATCCAAATATGATGGCGGATTAGGTGAATCCCTTTCTGGGTTCAACAAGGCTTTTATTACTGAATACAGTGTAAATGCTGGCTTCATTAGGAATATTGTTGAGCGTGAATGGGATTCCTTTCAGGATATTACAGATTTGAGTAATGTAAACGGTAAAATAGTCAAAACAGTGTATAGAAAGGGTAACAACATTAAAAACATACTTGAACATGCACCTAGGATAAATGTGTTCCATTTTGCGTAAGGGTACATATAGGTGCAGTTCGTGCTCTCAGTGTAAACACATTATGCACACCGACAAAGTATTTCTCCCCTCTAGAAATAGATTGATCAGGGCTACTACATTCTCCAATTGCAATACCACAGGGGTCATTTATCTGGTTACTTGTCAATTATGTCCAGCATTTTATGTTGGCAAAACCGAGAGACCCCTTAAAAGGAGAATATATGAACATCATTATGAAATGGAAAAACAGAATTCTAACAATGCCCTGTATAGACATTCCTTGGTCTGTTCTGGGGCAACTTTTGTATTTTTTGTGATCGAGTCTTGGGCCCGTGACAACAGGGGAGGCCACTGGGAAATACAGTTAGAACATAGGGAGACGTACTGGCAGATTCTGCTTGAAGCTAATAAGAGTCCAGGTTTAAATTAAACTATTTCTATTGCACCATATCTTAAATTAAAGGCAGGGAAATTATAACTATTTTTGTTGTATCAACCCTTTTTCTAGCTTGTATATGATCCTATGATGGTTCATATTGTTTATTGTACAATCTAATGAGGTTACAAACTATATATATATATATATATTTTGTTTATTTTATGCAATTTTATGATTTATGACATTCATTTTAGTATTTGGAATGTTTTTTATGCGTATATTAATAGTTGAAGTTTATCATGTTTTTTATATATTTGTTTTTAAATCTTAATTGGTCAATTGTTTAATTGAAGTGGGTGACTGTATATAAGTTGTTTTTTAACCAACCACTGAGTATCTGACGAAGTCAAGGTGTTTTTGATGAAAACGTTGTACTTGTACTTACTGGCGTTAATAAAGAGAGTGTTTGAGGTCTTCCTGGACTGATATTTTTGTTTTTTTGGTTACTTTTATCAGTAGAGTCTCTTTTTGAATACTGATATTCTTATTATTATTATCACTATTATTATTATTACACTCTTCTTTATAATACTTCTCATTCATCTTTTTTCTCAGTCCTCTCTCTCTTTCCAATACATTTTTGTGAGATTTTATTCTTTATGTGTTTCCTATTTGGTTAGTCTCCCTGGTGTTTTTTGCTTGAATACCTTTTTTGTATTTCCATTTCCTATCCACATTGTCTTCCCTTATTTTAACCTTGTCACCTTTCTGAAACACGCAACTTTCCCCATACATTTCCTTTTACCCTACATTGATACCCTCTCCTTTTGTTATGTCTTCCTCCATGTAGTGCCCCTTTGATGGTTTCTCCCTACCTGTACATTGTACTGCTCCCTTGGAGTTGTGCTCTAATCTCTCCACTTCATTCTTATTCTGAAGCTATAGTCATCATATTATACAATTTCATTATCCATGTTTCAGTGACTATGTTGCTTAGGGATTGAAATGGATCTTGTTACTAGCTTATCATCCCAAGTTTCACTCCTTTCTCTCAAAATTTCTGGATTCCCTCCATCTTGAAACTCCTTGTTCACTTGACAAGTAGTCCTTTGATCATTAGTGCGGTAACTCCTACCCCAACTTGCAAAGTCTTTCAAAGTTTCCACTTCCATGGTCTGCTCCAATATGCCATTCATTCTTACAAGAACCACTGTATGCCAGCATCCCATTCCTAAATTCTGAGATCAGTAAGTCCGACTATATCTTGATCAAGCCTTGTAAGGGTTAAGACATTTCTACCCCTTCACAGCCCCTCTTCTCTCCCCTATTAATCGATGAAATATTACCATTAGCTCAATACCCCCAGTGTCTGTTGTGCTGCTCCACTTCTTTTCCATCTGTTCAGTTTTGCCTTCTTTCTAAAGCTCCTATCCTTCCCCTTATGTTCTCCTGTGTTCTAACCTCTATTAGCACTGCTCCATCCACCAAGCTAATTAGCTTCTTCACAGATTACTGTTTCTCCTCATGGCTGGCCAACTGGTATCTGCCACCACTTTCTATCTCACTCATACTTAATACACATCCTAGTATTTCCTACACTATTCTTCCTATATACTTAATTATTTCTACTTCCTTCCTTCCTGACAACCCCCATCCATATTTTAGTCTCACCAACCTTCCCCCTTCGCATCTTTCCATGCCTCATGTTTTCATCTGCCTTCCTGATCTATCATATCTACAAGTCCTTATTAGTTCCTCCACCTCTTCCTCTGCCAGACAGAAATTCAACTTCCCCAACTTTCATATAGTCCTTTGAACCTTCCTGTCCTTCAGTATACCCCACCCTTTTTTTAATCTGTAAAGTTACCTCAGATAATCTGAATCTAAAACACAACTTCTTCTCCTTCCTACAGTGTGTAAAGTTACTACCTGACTCATTCTGCTTCTATTTGTTTAAGAATAAAGAAAAAGAGGAAACCACCTCAGAAAACAACTTGCATTAACAATTTAATAGGTAAGGTAAGCGCTTTTGCATCTTACTGATGCTTCTTCAGATCATTAAAACAAACCATCAAACTTTACTTAAAATACATTTCAAAGTATGTCAGTTAACCAATCATAGTTCCATTGAAAAAGTTCATACAGTGAAAACCATAAAACATACACCATATTAAAATAAAGAAAAATGAATCACCCAACCCATTTCTACAGCTAAACCAATGAACATAAACAATAATGATCAAAATCGACCAGTCAAATCATCTCAAATAAATTGTCAGATGCTGAACAGCCTGCAGTGACTATAGCTTAGATAAAACTTTTAGTGGCCAATTAAATTACTCCTAGAATCAGCTGACATATAATTACATAAATCCCTGATTACTTGTCAAACACCATATAATACTGTTGAATAAATCTATTCATCCATTAACCTGTATAAATAAAATAAATATTTACAAAAACATAATGTATGTGGTACATTGCAGTTTTAGACATTGATGTAGAATTGTGCATTTTATGATAACATATGTGTGTGTATGCATATGTATGTATATGGGTTCGCTGCTCTTATTTGATTAAAACTAAAATGTGTGTTTTTTCTATGCACTTTGGTTGAAAAAAAGATGAGTGACAGTTGTCTGAGACTGGACAACCCTGGGGTTGGGGAACTTGCCCCAAGGGTTGTGCAATTTAAAAGTTGGAAAAGCAGAGGGAGTGAGGGGGGGGCTTGAAGAAAAATGCTGAATTTTGCTTGTCAACATACTATGTCAATGTTAATGAAGTTAACGTTGCAGCGGTTTGAGTATTGTCACTAAATTCATATATATATATATATATATATATATATATATACCTATATAATATGCACAATATATACACACACACACATACACAGACATGCATACATATGGATACTAAATCCAAATCATGCTACATATCCAAAACACCACAATGTACAAGCAAAAGCGCTACTCAAACTACACACTCCAAATGCAGCACCAAAAACAGTACAGGCATACAGTAACAGCAAACATGCAACAAACTCCTACACTACTCATTAAATACTACCACTCACATACACACACAGATCCTGAAAACAAACATACAAACATGCACTGCAATCCCATTCACAAACATTTTACATGCTTTACCAACTCACCCCCAACATGGGCCTATCACCCTCCCATTTTTTTTGTTGTGTCTTTTGGCTTTTCCCAGTTAAGGGTCGCCACAGTGGAACTCCAGTCCGCTAATGACTGGCAGTAGATTTTTATGTGCCGAGTTGCCAACCATGATGCACAACCTTCAACGAAGGTACGCCCATTCACACATGTCTCCAAACAGAAGACGCTCTAGCTGAGAATCGAACAGGACAACGTCTTACTGTGAGGTGACTATGCTACCTCAGCACCACCACCGCAGCCCTATCACCCTCCCATTACATATTCTAAATCCACAGACAGACAACAGTGAACAAAGAAAAGAAGCCATTGCAAAGATGCTATAGTCTATCCTAAATATATTCATACCCATCTCTCCATATGTGTGGGTGTAACATATAAAGGTAAAATGCATACTATACATATATATATATATATATATATATATATATATATATATATATATATATATATATATATAGTAATACACATATTATTACGCATTTTATGTATTACACCAAAACCCAGTAACAAGTTCTTGCAGAAAAATATTTAGCTTTACAAAGATACCAGAATCCATCATGTAACTTATAAATATCACATAAGCTGTATAAGGAATCACTGAAATGTCAAGCAATAAGAGAGAGTCCTGAACTTTCAGTTGATTTTTTTCCTCAGTCTTTCATTCGCATCTTATTAAGAAATGTATATCGAGCTGTACTTTCAGACTACAGAAGTAGTCTGTGTCATTCCATAGGAAGGCATTCAGTGCACAGCACATTTGTGATAACAAAAGATATGGATCATGATTTGTACTTCAGAAATTTGTAGGTGACATGTGAGCTATAAATATACACACAGTACTGAGATATATGTATTTCTGTGGCAAAGAGCTGACGTTCTAAGACAGGAAAGTGAGTGGAAAATAAATTGAATTCTACCCAAATATTATGCTTCAAGTAAGGCTTCCAAAGATGTCTACAATCTATTATTATGGGTTAGCAGATTATTTTGTATTCAAGGTCCAGACAAAGTTTTATGCATGAATGACCAAGGCTGAGAGTCTGAATATATAAGAGGGAAGCAGCATTAAAATAATCCATCAAAGCACTGTACAAGGGACTGAAAAGGGGAAATCAGGTGAAGGAGAACAGAAGAGATGTTATTATACAAACACAAATGAAAAGCAATCTTTTAAAATCAGCATATTACCTGAAGAACCTCTGTAAACATGACAACATGAGAAAGAAAAGCTTCATCCTATGCATGTATCAATGTGTCAGTTTGCTATTTTTTTATGCAGCAATATTTGTATGACCTGTATTGTACTGACCATATATACATATGTATTCAAATATGTCATACATATAATTGAACACTCAAAATGTTTGATGTAAAAATGTTTATCTAAATGACTGACAGTCAAAATATCTAAAAAAAAAAAAAAAAAAACATAAAAAAAATAAACCCCGACCCAGTGTTACTTAAAAATACCAAGTCTGAGATTGCACAACAACAGGGAAAAGGCAAATTCCCAATCTCTGCTGTATCCCAGTTTTGCTCCAAGAAGTGGCGGCACACTGCAGTCATCTGACTGTTCAACTGCTTGTGCCTGCATAAATAAAAGTTTACCATTTTGAACATTTGATTAAGTCTTTCAATAGATATATTTACATACACATTTATATTATTAAGGCAGATGGTGGAAGCATATTCAACTTTAAGTAAGCAATTAGAAATGCTGACAGATCATTTGATTTTCATTTACATAACAAATCATGTTTCTGATGAATTAGAGCATGTTGTTTATTTATTTAGTTTGTTTGTGGGTGTATATTTGCAGTACTGGGTTTGTTGCTTAATACAATGTAAGATCAGAACACCTAGCAGTTTATTAATATTCATGGAATACATCTGATCCTGACCATTATCATCTGAAAATTAAAATTAAGCTGCATTGAAATCATAAAATCACTGTTAATATGTCTGTGTCAAAACTTTGACCAATAAACATCGAACCCAAAAATTTGAAAACTGAATACTCTAAACACTCAGAACAGCGATTTTTTTCCCCAGGGAAAAAAAATCGCTGTTCCGGTACAAAACGTAGAAACACACAGACACTAAATACTGTTTCTAATGTGGGGGCTTTGCCCCCCACACCCCCCATACCCCTGCTACTTAAATATACCAACTCCGAGATCAATTCAATGTTCCGCGGCTTCATTATTTTCAGACTTCAAACTTCCCAGTTCACTGTTTCGGTATTCGGACTTGTGAGCGTTCGGACTTCTGAAATACACCTGTTTTTTTTTGCTTCCCTGTTTGTTGTATTCTAAATATGGACATCTGTTTGGTCTATGTCTTTAGCATATTTGCAAATATTAGTATAGTCTAATGTGTAAACTTATTTTGATGTAACGACTTAAATTAAAAAAATGAGACTTTGCTTGCTAACATGTAACACTGACAGTTGTGATTGATGTCACATAGGTATTAGGTTTAAATATGTATAGTCTCACATATTTGGGTATAAATTTTTTCTGTTAATGTTAATAATCATATGAATGTGTTTTGTGCTATCAGTCTAATATGTAGTGAAACAATTACTGAATATCTTCTCTGCATTTACCATACCTCAGAATATGCTGTGTTACATTATTCTGGTGTCTTTGGATAATAAATAAGTAGTAAAGGGCCAAACGCAGTATAGCCATTTTCTTCAATGGTTACTTTATGATGTATATACCAACACAACTAACCAGTGGCATAGCATGTTAAAGTCCCCACTATGGTCCAGGTGACCTGAATGAAATTAGATGCTTGGACAATTGACAATGCAGGCTGGGAAGATAGGGTATGGGGTGGGTCCATCCAGCTTATGCTACCATTTCCTATAAGATCACTGCTGAAGGACACAGACAGCATTAAAAGGTAAAGGTCAGGGAATAAAGCCTTTGTTAGATGTATGTAGAAGCAAACACAAACTGATTGAGGGTCATAAGGGATTCCTCAGTTGCTCCTAATATGTAGCATTTACTTAAGAAGGACACACTTCTTTCCTGAAAGTTATTTCAAGTGCTCCTAAGGTATGTTTTTAGAACATCAGCTTTTGCCTTATAGAGTTTGTTGGCCCCCTTTCTTTTATTTATGTGATAACTATTCACTCTGCCAAGTCAGTAAATGACCTTTCTCCTTTCATTGATTCTTCTTGTAGAGGAGTTACTCTTTTCAAATCTCAGGAATCATCATTAGGACACAAACGTTTACTATTTTTGGTCACTGGCTTATGATTCGCTTCTTTCTTAAAAGGGCCACTTTACCCCTCACCTTTTTTTTACTTATTTCATGAGTGACAACCCTTTTCATCTGCGGTATTACCACTACAGGTTTCAGATGTAACCACTGCAATTTTTATTACGTGGTAAGGCACTGACTGATTTCAGGGTGAAAATATTGTCTGCATACTTTGTTTCATTATGTTGCTTACAACCTAAATGCTCTTATCATAGGATCATAGGAGGTTACTAGGCTAATAGCCTCAGGGCCCTTAAAAGCCTAGCCAAGTTCAACCTGTGTTCCCAAGGGTGTCTGGTTCAAGCATATATTCTTAGTCATCAAATTACCATTTATTTGAAAGTTTGACTTTACCTATTTTAATTAATACAGTGAAGTGTCAAATTTATCTACTTACATAATTGCAATTAGGTATTAGGCTGATACTGTCAGCATAGAACTGAATATTTGTTACTGTTTGTGACCCTTCAGTCTGTAGTGAAGTATTTTGTCTAGAGAGGCCTAGTTGTTTTTCTTTGTGGCAGAAATTAATCAGTCTGGTTTAATCTAGCTAAAAGCATTCCTGCAAAACTGCTATTTTTGATTGGATAATTGGGCTGGTTTCTGTTTCTCTGCCTTTAATAGCCTGTGATTTAAACCAGTAATACTTGTTTGCTTAAGCTGTTCATAGTTGCTGAGAGACTACCCTTTGCCTTTTCCCCTTCTGTGATATTGGAAAAAGATAAGTTCATAGGTTCATACTAGGCTATCTGCCCTGGGGCAATTATAAGCCTAGCCCGATTCTGTATGGCTTACGCCACCCCTTGATTTGAGTATACTGTGCCCTTTTTAAGGTTTAGTTTACTGTGCCTCTTTCTAATAGTGACACGGGAGTAGTCCCTGGGACAAACCTACGATCCCCCATCCACTTATCGAGATTCTTCTTGAAGAGATTCAGTGAGGTGCTCTGCCTCACATGAACTGGAATTCTATTCCAGAGCGAAGGGAGCCTCTGGGTTATGAACCTGTCCCTCCAGCAAGTTCTATTTATTTCTGTGCTGAGGTTCAAGTCCCTCGAGCATGTGGCTCTAAGGGATTTAGATTTACTGAGGTGGAGCATGTCCATTAATTCTGGATTTGACATAGCTTTGTATGTCAGGCATAGATCGCCTCGAAGTAGGCGGTATGCAACTGAGTAGAGCTGGAGTTTTTTTAACCGAGCAGCATATGGCATCTGTTTGAGACCCTTGATCCTATTGGTGAGATACTTTTGGGGTCTTTCTAATTGCTGCAGGTGTCGGGTAAGGTACATCCCAAAAGGGGCATTGTATTCATACATTGGGCCTGATGAGGGATGAATAAAGGGGCACGATTACCTCTCTTGATCTAGATGTGAAACCCTTCGTGATGAGGTGGGCTATGTAGAAGGTCTTTCTAACCACTTTGGCAATGTGGTTTTCAAAGCAGAGATTGCTATCAACTTGGGTCCCCAGGTCCCTAATAACTTTCTCTGTACTTAATGGGTTTCCGCCTATGTGGTAATTTGTGGGCACATTGTTTTTGCCAAAGGGTATGACTATACATGTTTTGGCATTTAGCTTTAAACCATGGCACTGGCACCAGTTATCTGTCTCTGTGAGACCTTTTTGAAGGATGTTTGTGTCAGCTGGAGAGTTGATTATGGCGCCTAGTTTGCAGTCATCTGCGAACTTGGTGAGCCATAGTCCTCCCACGTTTGCCTGTACCTTGGAAAAGTATATACCGAACAAGAGTGGTCCCAGGACAGAACCCTGTGGGACGCCACTTGTGACCGGTTTCGAGTCTGACATGGCTCCAGCAACTCTCACTCTGTGGGTTCTGTGTTTATAAGTTTAATAAGTGTTTATTTTCATTTGTTTTCTGCACTTCTGTTTTACTACATATCTCTGTAATCTGTACAACTGTTTTTTTTGCAGTCAATGCAACTGATTTTAGTCTCCTTTTTGTTTTTGATAGAGCTGAATATTTGTTACTTTTTGTGACCCTTCAGTCTGTAGTGAGACTTTTGTGACCCTTCAGTCTGTAGTGAGATCTTTTGTCTAGAGAAGCCTAGCTGTTTTTTTTTTTTTTTTGTGGCAGAAAGTAAACAGTCTTTTTTAATCTAGCTATAAGCATTTTTGCAAAACTGTTGTTTTTTTTGTCTGATAGAGCTGAATATTTGTTACTGTTTGTGACCCTTCAGTCTGCAGTGGGATCTTTTGACTAGAGAGGCCTAACTGTTTTTCTTTGTGGCAGAAAGTAATCAGTCTGGTTTAATCTAGGCTAAAAGCATTCCTGCATAACTGTTATTTTTGTTGTCTAGTAGAGCTGAATGTTTGATACTGTTTGTGACCCGTCAGTCTGTAGTGAAGTATTTTGTCTAGAGAGGCCTAGTAGTTTTTCTTTGTGGCAGAAAAGTAATCAGTCTGGTTTAATCTAGCTAAAAGCATTCCTGCAAAACTGCTATTTTTGATTGGATAATTGGGCTGGTTTCTGTTTCTCTGCCTTTAATAGCCGGTGATTTAAACCAGTAATACTTGTTTGCTCAAGCTGTTCATAGCTGCTGAGAGACTGGCCCTCTGCCTTTTCCCCTTCTGTGATATTGGGAAAAGATAAGTGTTTATTTTCAATTGTTTTCTGCACTTCTGTTTTACTACATATCTCTGTAATCTGTACAATTGTTTTTTGCAGTCAGTGCAACTGTTTTTAGTCTCCTTTTTGTTTTCTGATAGAGCTGAATATTTGTTAGTGTTTGTGACCCTTCAGTCTGTAGTGAGATATTTTGTCTAGACAGGCCTAGCTGTTTTTCTTTGTGGCAGAAAGTAAACAGTCTGGTTTAATCTAGCTATAAGCATTCCTGCAAAACTGTTATTTTTGATTGGATAATTGGGCTGGTTTCTGTTTCTCTGCCTTTAATAGCCAGTGATTTAAACCAATTATAATTGTTTGCTCAAGCCGTTCATAGCTGCTGAGAGACTGGCCCTCTGCCTTTTCCCCTTCTGTGATATTGGAAAAGGATAAGTGTTTTTTTTTTTTAATTATTTTCTGCACTTCTGTTTTACTCCATATCTGTGTAATCTGTACATCTGTTTTTTGCAGTCAGTGCAACTGTTTTTAGTCTCCTTTTTGTTTTCTGATAGAGCTGAATATTTGTTACTGTTTGTGACCCTTCAGTCTGTAGTGAGATCTTTGGTCTAGAGAAGCCTAGCTGTTTTTTTTTTTTGTGGCGGCAGAAAGTAAACAGTCTGGTTTAATCTAGCTATAAGCATTCCTGCAAAACTGTTATTTTTGATTGGATAATTGGGCTGGTTTCTGTTTCTATGCCTTTAATAGCCAGTGATTTAAACCAGTTATACTTGTTTGCTCAAGCTGTTCATAGCTGCTGAGAGACTACCCTCTGCCTTTTCCCCTTCTGTGATATTGGAAAAAGATAAGTGTTTATTTTCATTTGTTTTCTGCACTTCTGTTTTACTACATATCTTTGTAATCTGTACAACTGTTTTTTTTTTGCAGTCAATGCAACTGGTTTTAGTCTCCTTTCTGTTTTTTGATAGAGCTGAATATTTGTTACTTTTTGTGACCCTTCAGTCTGTAGTGAGATTTTTGTGACCCTTCAGTCTGTAATGAAATATTTTGTCTAGAGAAGCCTAGCTGTTTTTTTTTTTTTTTTTTGTGGCAGAAAGTAAACAGTCTTTTTTAATCTAGCTATAAGCATTTTTGCAAAACTGTTGTTTTTGTTGTCTGATAGAGCTTAATATTTGTTACTGTTTGTGACCCTTCAGTTTGCAGTGGGATCTTTTGAATAGAGAGGCCTAACTGTTTTTCTTTGTGGCAGAAAGTAATCAGTCTGGTTTAACCTAGGCTAAAAGCATTCCTGCATAACTGTTATTTTTGTTGTCTAATAGAGCTGAATGTTTGTTACTGTTTGTGACTCTTCAGTTTGTAGTGAAGTCTTTTGTCTAGAGAGACCTAGTTGTTTTTCTTTGTGGCAGAAAGTAATCAGTCTGGTTTAATCTAGGCTAAAAGCATTCCTGCATAACTGCTATTTTTGTTGTCTGACAGAGCTGAATATTTCACAAAAAAAAAGAGACCAGCACCCGGAAGAGAAGAGCAAGGAAATTTTAATAGGAATCAGACCAGTTTCAGCAAAGTGCTTTCATCAGTGGTTAAACAATAATGGCATTGCAAATGCTGTTATTTATAGTGAATCCAACAAAGCAATCCTGACATCACTTCCTGTGGGAAAAATTATTAGATAAACAATAATAATAAAAAAGGTGTTGGAAAAACAACTAATCAAATAGTAAAAAGCATAATATACATCATATAAAAATGTGTTGTCCATAAATCAGAAAAGAAATGTTACAATTTGTCATTTAGACCTGGTGGAAAAAGACCACCTAATTTCACAATCCATCTCTTTTCTTTATTATTTAATAAATTATGCCATCCAGTTTTGAAAGATCTGTTTCCTGAAATTTTGTCAATAACAGTGAAGGAATATTTGGCTGTTTTGTGGATTAAACAATGTCTATATAAAGCATTAGTGGGTCTGGCATTCCTGATGTCCCCCAAATGTTCAGACATACGAAGTCTAAATTGTCTGGAGGTTTGTCTTATATAAAAAGCTTGGCATGAGCATTTGCGACCCTTCAGTTTGCAGTGGGATCTTTTGACTAGAGAGGCCTAACTGTTTTTCTTTGTGGCAGAAAGTAATCAGTCTGGTTTCATCTAGGCTAAAAGCATTCCTGCATAACTGTTATTTTTGTTGTCTAATAGAGTTGAATGTTTGTGACCCTTCAGTTTGTAGTGAAGTCTTTTGTCTAGAGAGGCCTAGTTGTTTTTCTTTGTGGCAGAAAGTAATCAGTCTGGTTTAATCTAGGCTAAAAGCATTCCTGCATAACTGTTATTTTTGTTGTCTGACAGAGCTGAATATTTGTTGTTTGTGACCCTTCAGTTTGTAGTGAAGTCTTTTGTCTAGAGAGGCCTAGCTGTTTTTCTTTTTGCAGAAAGTAATCAGTCTGGTTTAATCTAGCTAAAAGCATTCTTGCAAAACTGTTATTTTTGATTGGATAATTGGGCTGGGTTCTGTTTCTCTGCCTTTAATAGCCGGTGATTTAAACCAGTAATACTTGATTGCTCAAACTGTTCATAGCTGCTGAGAGACTAGCCTTCTGCCTTTTCCCTTGCTGTAATATTGGAAAAAGATAAGTGTTTATTTTCAATTGTTTTCAGCACTTCTGTTTTACTACATATTTCTGTAATCTGTACAATTGTTTTTTGTCCAACCCACCCGCCCAGTTGTTGTGGTGGTGTTGCTGTTAAATCTTGGTGGCTTTGAGTTGCCCACCTCTGGGATAAAGTTGATACTGGACACTCCCCCCAGTCACATTACATCAGCTCATTCTACTGTTTATACTGAGAACTTAGTAAATGCCCACCCCTTTAGCGTCTGAACCTTGAATTATCTTATTATCTTCTGTCTCTTCACTTTCTACCTCAAAAAAAAAAAACTGTACCTCTTTCTACTTCATTGTTCTATTTGCCATATTTATTACTGCTTCTTGGTAGCCTCACTAAATTGATGACAGTATTCTACTGCTTTATTAGTGCTGTCTGTTACTGTTGTGATTTGGGAGCTATTGTTTCACAGCAATCTACTGATTAATTATATTCTATTGCTATCTACTGCAATGCAGTACTGTTTAACTGCATTTTACTGCATTTTGTTGTTGTTTAACTGTTTTTTTATACTGCAAGTGCTATTCTTTTGACTGTAAATGATTAATCTGTGCTTTATTGTGAGTTTTTTCTTACTGAGTTAACATTAAAATTGAGTAGAATAGTTTAAATACAGGTCTGCAGTATCCAGAGCTTCAGCAGTAACAGCACCAATACTTATTAGTTATGACCACACCTCCTGGTATGATTGTAGGGCAATTTCCTGTGCTTTCTCCTGCTAACTTGGTGCACTTGGGCATTCTGAGACAGTGTGTCAACTGTCTAATGTACACAGACAACCCTCTCGTATTACCTCCCAACACTCATGCGTGTGAGAGATGCACTTATATCACCAAACTTTAAGCAGTGCACACTCTAACCAAGACCGGACTATCTGGTCAAGAGGAGAAGGTCAACACCTGCAACTCACTACATGGAGCACACAGCCCTCCAAAACACCAACCGTCACAACCCACACATAGAAACACAAACTATACACCCACCTTCACGGAGGCTCTCAATAAAAACTTAGCTAAACAACAGAGACTCCCAAAATAGAAATGCACTCCACCACCACAACACAACACCAACCCCAGAACACATAGCTCACCACCACAGTGTGCCCCTCAACCTAAACCCTTAAGGCAAAACACTTTGCCCAATGTACTAATCATAGCAGACTCAATTGTGAGGCACACTGATGTCTCACTCACTATGTTGAACAAGGAGAAGGTGACAGTCAGTTGTCTGTCAGGTGCCGGGATCCACCACATAACAAATGCACTCAGGTCACACCACAACAAGTACAAATATGACTCAATCATTGTCCATGTGTGTGTGAATGACCTGAGACATAATTTCCTAGACTACATGAAAAGAGATGTAATGGAACTTTTGGATTATGTGGCCCAGGCAGGTATGACCCTAGCCTTGAGCAGTATTCTACCATCACCCAGAATGATACCACAGTATGAGCAGAAAATGATTGACTTCAACAATTGGCTACATTTCTGCTGTCATTCTAAGGGGTTCCAGTATCTGTCTGCCTGGGAAGACATTATTGACAGACCTCGATGCTTTGCCAGGGATGGCCTGCATCAGTCACCCCTGGGATTACGGGTACTGGATAAGGTTCTTGCCAGCCCTATAGTGCCTTTTTTAGGCAGTGTTCCAAAGACCAAAATTCCACCATAACAGCTATAAACAAATGTAATCTGAGGGTCATGCTGCTCAATGCTAGAAGTCTAAATCTCAAGATGCACTCACTCAAAGCTCTCCCCAAAATGGAGAATATCGACATCTGTGCTGTAACAGAGACCTGGTTTGAAAAGGCAGAAAGCAATCCTGCACTCCCAGGGTACAACTCATTCCATACCTTTTGGCCCCAGAATATGGCTGGAAGCTCCAAAGGTGGTGGTGTCTCCATATTATTAAAGGATACGCACACCTCTAGACTGGTAGCCCAGTATAATGCATCCGAGATACTTCAGGTACAACTAACACTGGATAAGACAGCGATACAAATCATAGCCTGCTACAGAACCTCAAACATGTCCCTAGACTCTCACTTCAAGTTCCCAAGCACCCTGGAGTCTATCAAGGTTAAACCCAATACTCTCATACTGGGTGACTTCAACTACCCTTCCATCAACTGGGAAAACTATTCATGTACCAATGTACAGGTGCAATGCTTTCTGGAATTTATCAATTCCAATACCATGGACCAGATCATTCTGACCCCCACTAGAGGAAGCTACATCCTCGACCGGGTTATCACCAACATGGGAGACTATTGCTCCACACCTACAGTCAATTCCTCCCTGGTTAAATCTGACCACAAACTGATCACCATGGAAATATCCATCTCACCTACAACCCCTGCTAAGGTGACCACCCTGAAAAACATCTCTAAAGCCGACTTTGGGCTCCTAAAAACAGAGGTTGATAACATCTCAGTACCTATGCCAATGGAAAATAGCTGAACAACTGCAGAATCATACACCAATGCACTGTAAGAGCACGTACACAAATGCATAGACCTTGCCATACCAAATAGAACTAAGATGCTCTCCTTCAAAAATGGACATCAATCTGGTGGTCCCCAGCCATCAATAAACTCTACAACAAGAGGAAGAAACTGTTGCAGAAAAAAATAAAGTCACAAGACTGGAAGACGTCCCTTATCAGTCTTAAAAAGCTGTGATCCGTTATCAAATCTTCTAAAGCCAGCTACGAAGGCAGAATTGTGGCTGACACCAAAAACACCCACAAAGCCTTCTATAGCTATGGCAAAAACCTCCAAGGCAATACCCATATTTGCTCTGAGTTATTGCACAATGACACCTCCTATACTGAACCAACAGATATAGCCAACATATTATCTGACAGATTCAGTGCCAACTTTACACCTCCCCCCCAAGGGCCCTATCACAATACCAGAAGAAAGCCTGGTACCCACCATTTCTGTAGCACAGGTAAAATCTGCATTGTCCAAAGCCAAGAATACAGCATCCGTGGGACCTGATAATATCCCTGGCTCAAGCCTACATGAGCTACAAAATGAACTGGCACCAAATCTGTGTGCTCTGTTCAATCACAGCCTCACCTCAGGCTATGTCCTTAATGAATGGTGCACTGCTACAGTCATCCTGCTCCATAAATGGGAAGCAACTGCAGACACTGGTAACTATCACCCCATTAGCCTGATGAGTCTGGTATGCAAAGCTATGAAGAGCATCATCATGGACCTGCTTAACAAAGATATAGGCAATCTCCAAACTCTTAACCCCACAGAGTCTGACATTGTCAAGGGGAGTTCCTGCCTGCTGAACCTGGTTGACGTCTTTGAGGCAGTCACCAAGGCTGTGGATGAGGGTAAGGTAGTGCATACAGCCTACCTCTACCTGGGAAAGGCCTTTGATACCATTTCCCACTCAGGTATCATTGATAAACTCAGCAAACTAGGCATCAACTCTTACATCATTAGGTGGGTTGCAAATTGACTCACAGACAGGACCCAAAGAGGGAAAGTTGCGGATTCCAATTCAGACTGACGATCAGTCATGAGTGGAGTTCCACAGGCCTTCTCCTTTTTGGCATCTACTTCTCAGAAGTCCAGGCCAAATACAGAAGGACTCTGGCTGACCAAGTTCACTGATGACTGTAAGATAGGAGTCATTATCAACTCCCCAAATGATGCAGACATCTTACAAAAGGGCCTCTCTGAGACCAATGACTGGTGTTGGAACCATAGCCTGAAGCTTAATTCCAAAAAATGCGTTATCATCCCCTTTGGAAAAAACTCAGTTCCCACTAATTACCACATTAATGGGAGCCCACTGAACACTGAAGGGGTCATAAGAGATCTGGGAATCCAGGTCGACAGCCACCTCACCTTTGACCACCACATTGCGACTGTGTAGAGAAAGTCCTTCTACGTGACACATCTTATAACCAATGGTTTTGCATCCAGGAAGAAAGAGGTCATTACCCCTCTCTACTCATCCTTCATTAGAGCAATCATCGAATATAATGCCGCATTTGGCATGTACCTGACCAGACACCTACAACAGCTGGAGAGGCCACAAATGTACCCCACAAAAAAGAAGCCTTAAACACATGTCCTACATGGACAGACTCAAGAAACTTCAGCTGTTCTCAGTTTCTTATCATCTGCTTTGAGGTGATCTCTGCTTGATTTACAAAGCCATGTGCAACCAAGCCCTACTTGAAATGCTACACCTAAAGAAATCCCAATCCCCCTGTGCCACATGCTCCAGAGATGACAACCTCATTACCACAATTAACAGAACATGCTGGAGGGACAGGTTCATTTCCCAAAGACTGCCCATACTCTGGAATAAGCTTCCCATTCATGTCAAGCAGAGCACCTTGCTGGCCTCTTCAAGAGAAATTTTGATGAGTGGATGGGTAACAGGGTAACAAAAAGTTCACCCCAGGGATCACTCCAGTTGCCCTACTGTATAGGGGCACTGTCAACTAACATCAGGTGGCATGGTGCCTGGGCAATTTTTTTGGGCTAGGCTTGTGAAGGCTCCAGGGTCATTAGCCTAGTACACACCTATGAACCTATTAATCAGGGAATGACCCTTGAGACATTCCAGGCAAGACGAGTTTAGTGACATATGTTCCCATGATGACAAGACTAGGTTAATTGTAATGCAATCATCTTTTTTTACTAAATTTGACCATAATCTTTTGCTCTAGTACAGATCCTTAGAAGATATAATCGCATTTGTGAGAATGCTCTCACTTGCAGAGCTACTGTCATCTAACTTATGTAAAATTGTCATTGAGAGAGCACATAATTCATCTTATAGGACTATACTGACTATCTAAAATTTGTAGGATCTTATTAACTATAATACCTTCCTAGTTCCACAACTTTACAAGTGACTACCCTTCAACTTACTCTGCCTCTTATAATGTTCTGTATTTCCTTTTGGGATTATTATTATGTTTTTATGTTTTGTTTAAATAGGGATCCTTACAAGACTACCTACCACTGCATACACATTAATGCTATCATTCCCTTAGACCACTTCCCTTCTGTAAATCCTGCTTAGGAATCACATTTAATTTGACAGTTAAATACCTAATTCTGTCATACCAATCATTATCCCTCCTGCTTCCTCTACTCATGTTAACAGCCTACTTTGCTGCCCATATCTTCCATGTTTATACAAGTGCCCTCATTTTCCATGTTTTTTTCTCCAGTTTGGGCAAGATTTAGACAAGCAATATGTAAAGTATCCAGAAGATTTGTATTTTTACATTATTCCAATGATTCAAAAAGATTTTTTTCAAGTTTTTGCCCCCAGTGTCTCTTGATCATCAGCCTCATCTCAGTCAATTTGCCCTTTCATTCGTCATCACCAGGGCAAGGGTAATCTGGGAGGGGTCATTATTTAAACAGCCATCGGTTCTGGTTCAAGATTTTTGCCGCTATGACCTACTGTTCACATGCACCCACATTAACCCAGAGAAGCATTTGGGAGAGGCCATGAAACAGACTGACCACAAATGCTGCTCCTAAATTCTGCAAGGGGGCTTTATTTCCAAGCATCCCTGCTTCCCCCCTAGAGACCATAGTGGTGATTTCACTGTTCTGCACCAGGGTAGTCATTCTGTCTAGTTTGCTCCTGAGTGTATCCAACCCTTCCTGCCCCCAGAAGAGGAGAATGGACAGAATGGACATCAGTGTTTCACTCCTCCATCTCCCTGACTGGCTCCTCCAGTGCTGGGACAGCTAATTGAAGCCCATTCACCTGAGTAACCAGACTCCATCCATTTGAAGGCAATGATTCAAAACAATAAGCTGAATCCCCCATGTTATTTAGTAGTGCCTGCACAGACATGATTACAGCACAAGTAGCAACTTTGCTTTAACACAAGTCTAAAACCTTATGTTTAGAAGTTAGAATGTTATGCTCAGGATACACATCACTTTTTGAGTAAAATCACACAAGTTATTTAGGATGAAGTCTATTATTGGGCCACTGCTGATACAAGACCACTGTATATCACTCTCTGTCTCTTTCTATATAATCAATGAAAGATAAATGGGTGATTTCAGATGTGTGTGCATGTGTGCGTGTGTGTGTGTGTGTGTGTGTGTGTGTGTGTGTGTGTGTGTATGTGTGTGTGTGTGTGTGTGTGTGTGTTTCTGCTTGAAGATCCTCTTACTAATTTCTTATTAAACTTACTTCACTCTTATTTCATAGGTTCATAGGTTCATAAGTTGGTACTAGGCTATTGGCCCAAGGCCTATACAAGCCTAGCCATAACAATTACCTGGCTATTTCTTCCCAGAATATTTACTTCCCTGGTCCACTGTCTAGCTGGGTGACTGACATGATCCCCGGGGTGAATTTCCAATCTCCCATCCAATCATCAAGGTTCCTTTTGAAGAGGGCCAAAGAGGCACACAGCTTGTCATGTATGGACAGTCTATTCCAGAGTATGGGGAGTCTCTGGGTCAGGAACCTATCCCTCCAGAATGTTTTGTTCATTGTGATGACCAGGTTTAGAACCCTGGGGAGTGTGCCTCTGAGGGATTGGGATTTCTTTAAGTGTAGCATGTCCAACAGCTCTGGGTTTGACATGGCCTTGTATGTTAAGCAGAGATTGCCTTTGAGTAGGCGATATGTGGCAGAGTATAGCATGGAGATTTTTTAGACAGTCAGCACAGGGCATCTACTTTAGGCCTGTGATTCTTTTAGTGAGGTATTTCTGTGGCCTTTCCAGTTGTTGCAGATTTTTTGTGAGGTACATACCAAATGGGGCATTGTACTCCATAATAGGTCTAATAAGGGATGAGTACAGTGGGACAATGACCTCCTTTTTTCTGGATGAAAAGCCCTTAGTGATGAGGTGTGCCACATAGGATTCCCTGACTGTTATGGTGATGTGGTTATCGAAGGTGAGACCACTGTCCACCTGTGTCCTTAAGTCCCTTATCAAACTTTTGGTGTTTAGTGTACTGCCACATATGTGGTAATTCATGGGTAAATGTTTTTTCCCAAAGGGGATAACTATTCATTCAAAATTATTTTTCTGCTGAAGGCCATGTCTACAAAATGGTGCTGTGGCCAGGGGAACAGAATTTGATCCAAATTGTGTAAACTTATTTATGGGTAATTTTGAAATTATATGCAGGTCAGTTTTACAACAAAATTATCTTTTACGGTCATTTTATTAATAACTTATGTATATGCAATGGAAGCCCTACAGATAAGGTTTACAGTCAAATGATCAAGGATTATGATTTACTAAAGAAGTATGAACTGTAGTTGTTGAACATGTGTCTTCATGGTCAGGTATGCTCGAAAGTATGGAGTACTTTCAAGCAACGACAAAAGAAACTGCTGCACATACCTTTTTGTCAGTGGATAGTTTACATCCTACACATTTAATCGAGGTACTTTCATACTCAGAATTACTGACTTCAGGCAGGATCCTACTAGAAAGTCAGATTATGAGAGAGCACAAGTGTACAGCACAGTTTTACAGAGGGTAAACAGCCTATTGTTGGATTAAAGCAGCAACAATGTTTTAACAAGTTTTTTTTTTAGATCAATAACACATAATGAGGCACTAAGCATAGCTCAGAACTATAATAATATACACAATGAAATGTTTTAGCAGTAACTTACAGCAAGTTTTCAGCAAAATATAGATTAATTATCATGACGAACCAAGATATTTCAAGCAGATTCCCATGTAGATGTCATTTTGCCTAAATGTATGGCATCTTCATACAAAAGGGCTAGAAATTTAAATAATACACTAACAACAAACAGAATGGTTAAAATAGCATCTAATACTTTAAAAGGATAAGAAAATGTAGTAGATGTAAGGTATGACCTTTAATTTGCGAAGGCAATAAATAGTGTAGCAAAGGTTATATAACTGTGTGAAAAAAGGAAATGTACAGTATATGGTACAACTAGTCTGGCAGTTAACACAGAGGACTAAAGCTTTGTGCTGTTAATGAGCTATATCCTTTGCTGATGGTACAGGTTTTGATTCCTTCCACTTTTATTTTCCTGCTGTGCTGCTGGATCACCCCTGAGAAGGGACACTTTGCTTATCGTATCAAATAGGTGATTAAAAAAAGTTCTTGTTTGCTCAGATGCTTCACATATAAATGACTACCTTGCATAATATGCAAGGAATTTGAATTGCATTATATTGTTAATTGCAACATCTAAAGCATTTCAGAGCTAGAGGTACTTGTGGGACTAGAAAAATGAGGCATAGTCACATTATCATACCTTTCAACACTCCTTAATTTTGCAGATTGTTCTCCTGATTTCACTTCATATTTTCAACTAATTTCTCATAAACATTTTGTCTTTTTGAAAAATTGCTGAGGATTATAGCCAGTCAGTAATGGCAGACATTAGACTTCAGTACTTCTTAATCATAAAATACTTAGTAATACATTAACTCTTTTTGTGAATTAGAGTAATACTTAAAATTTGTCCCTGATTTTGGGTGATTGTTCCCACATTTCTTTTGACTTTATCCTGTATTCTTCAGTAAAAAAGTTGAGTAATATGCACCCTATCAAGAGAGTCAAACTGTCCTATGGACATGGTTCTGTTGAATTTAAAAGATTGTGCCACCTTGGGATCCATTTTGAATAAGGAGTGTATAGTTCCTGTCAGTCAAAGCAGCCTAATGACATCATTGCAGTCATTCCTTTAAATCCTTTGCACAAGATGAGCAACATCTTCATGCTTTAGGCACAACTGCTCCAGAAAAGGGGTTTGTAATGTATCTATTACAAGATGTTCAGAAGTAGCACTTACCAGCAAGCAGAAACTAGAGAATAATTTCTACCCCTTCACAGACTTTAATTCATAACAGCTGCAGAATTCATATTCAGAAAATCTTTTTCTCCTTTTGAAATACAATTTGATCTTCAACATTAGCCTAGCAATTCCTTGCAAGCCTCCACCTGGTAGGTCCATTTTCAAATCTTGCCCTCTTTCTGGTTGCTGTCCACAAATATTTTGCATAGAACTGCTGTGATAGCTGGTAAACAGCAGTCTTTGGTAATCTCTTATTATCTAGACAGAGAAATTAATTAACCTTGGAATGGTAGTGAATCCATTGCTTAAATGGAACATGCCTAAAACCACCACAGCCACCAAATGTGACAGCAAGGTGATGACAATAAGGGAAAACCTGAATTTCTTAGAGCAATGGAATGACTGAATAACTCAGTGCTATGTATTTGAAACAAAATAAACAAATAAATAAAATGATAATTTCAAACTACAAGCACACTGACACTTTGTCTACAAGGCGTTCTGAGGAGTTTTATGATACATGTAGCAACTTTTTAAAACTTGATTCCATACTTAACGGGTTAACATTACATTTATTAAAACTTTTCATATATGTTATGCCTTAGCTTTGTGACAGGAGCCTACTGGAGAAGAGTTGATTTGAATTTTATTAACGCACTATCATTCTGAATATTTACTTGAACAAGGACAAAAAGGGATTATGTATATAGTCAAGGGTCACCTGTGATTAACAAAATATGTCCATGTCTTCTCCTTGGACTAATACAGAAGCTTCTACAACATTAAAGCTATTTAGTTACTTAGTCACCATACAGATATAGCAAATGACACCTTTAGAAATATGTAATATACAATTCCCATGTGTAAAGCTGTTTCTTCAGTATTGTGTAATTATGCAAATCTATTAGCAGCTTATCTCTAAGTGTAAATTACTCATTAACATCTGCACGTAATTCTGAATATCTGGCATTTGTGGTTGTAAGAGCTGTCTGGAAGAGCTAATACTCCCACTCTATTCTTTCTTTCTTCTAATATTCTTCACTGCCAACCCTCTCTGCATATTCTATTATCAAGGCATTGTGTCACCTTACCCTCTTCTGCTTTACTTACCTTTGCTTACTGCTCCTCTGATTGTTTTTCTAGGGTGAACTCCTCTGTGGCTCATCCCGCTCCGTTCGCCCTGTGGACTCACTCCGCTCCCCTTCCCTGCCCCCAAATCCCACCCACCCCCAGTAGTCCTAAACTTATACTCTAACTGCCACACCCCTATGCATTAGGACCAACCTCTAACTCCTCCCCTTAAAGTGCTATTACCTCTATTATATTCTCACTTTACCCCTATCTCCTCCCCCTTAAAGAACCATCACTCATTTACCTTTATCCATTACCCTACCACTCTATCCACAAATATCCCTACATTTAACCACCTTAACCTAAATAAATGGCTCAAGGATCCTGTAAATCCTTACCTTTATTACTACTCCTAATTATACTTATCATTCCCTATCTACTTACTCTCTACGAACACCATAGATTCAGAGGGACTGCATACCCACATCACACACACCTCTGTCCTTACCCCCAGCTCCACTCATAGTGTTAGCAACCTCCCCAGCTCAGCTAAGTACTCAGCAGCCATATTTCATAGACTCCATCACATCTCTCAATGTAACCCACTAGCTAGAAAAAATAATAACCTAATTTTTAAACTTCTACAACTCATCCTAAAAGTTCAGGTCCACTCGCTGTTAGATGGTGATATACACCCTAACCCAGGTCCTACCACTATCACAGCTACACAGCCTGATACACCAACAAATTCAATCACACAAACACTTACCAAGCCCCCCAACTCTCTCCTGATAGCTCATCTTAATATTCATAGCATCAATAACAAAATAGCTCACCTGCATGCCCTTATTGATGTTTATTCCTTTGACATCCTCTGTCTGTCTGAAACATGGCTTAATCCATCAATACAAGACAGTGCAGTTCTACCCCCTGGCTATAATATCATAAGACATGACCGTAACACTAAAAAAGGAGGAGGCGTAGCCATACTTTATAAGAATGGATTACAAGTTACCTTGTTAGACTCCAAACCTCCACTTTGCAACAATGCAGAAATTCTTCTAACTAGGTTCAGCTTAACAAAAGCAAAGCCATATATCTATCATGTGTCTATCTTCCCCCAGGCAATAACATCAACACATTAGAGCCTATCCTCAGCTGGCTCTCAAGTAACTACCCCCAAGAAACCATTATACTTGGAGATTTTAACATTAACTGGAACTCCTGTATATCTGAGCAGCCTTCTACTAATATCAACTTATATGGTTTTACCCAAACTATAACATCCCCAACCCGCACCAATAAAACTAACAACAAAACTAGTACCCTTGACTGGATACTCACTAATACCCCCAACTAAACTATAAAACAGGCACCCTCCCTGAGGGCATAGGTGATCACTTGCTTACGTATTTAATCAGAACAAAGACTGTCATCCTAAACTCTGCCATCTGTAGAACTATTCGCACTACCAAAAATTTTAACCCTGCTCACTTTCAAGCTGAACTAGTCACCTGTGACTGGTCACCCCTGAAATACCTCCCAAATAGATAATGCCGTGAAATACTTTAACTCTAAATTTCTAACCATTTTAGACAGCCATGCCCCATTACGCAAAGTTAGAATTAGAACCAAACCGGCACCATGGCTCACCAAAACGACCAAACAAAAATCCTCCAAAGAAATAAACAATGGGCCAAATGGCTCAACAAAAGCTCCTCAGACCACCTGCAATTCAGAAAGTTTAGAAATGAAACAAAAAGCCATATTAGCCGATAAAAGAAACTACTACTACCAACTACAACAAACCAACCAAAATAATCCCCAAAATTCTGGCGGGGTATCAGTAAACTCCTACACCCTGGATGCTCAAGACTCCCTCTCCTCTGGCTCTGATCACAACAATCCCATCCAAATAGCTGACTCATTTAATACTTTTTCACTGAAACCATACAATCCCTAGCCAACCAGCTATCCCCTAGCATCCCAGGCTCTGCCACAACCTTTACCAATAATTCTCATCAATTTCATTTTCAGCCAGTGCCCACTTCACCTATCTGTAACCTCATACAGAAACTTAAACCCACTACTCTCTCTGCTGATAAATTACCTGCAGAATACCTGCAAAAGCTGCTAAAGTCATAGCCTACCCCATATCCATCCTCATTAACAGAACTATTTCTGAAGGATCTATTCCCCTAATCTGGAAAGTCTCTCACATAATTCCCTGCATAAGGGAGGTAACTCTAAAGAGTTGTCCAATTATAGGCCCATAGCTATTCTATCTCCTTTGGCAAAATAATGGAGAAATGTATACACATACAACTGTTAACCTACCTACTGATCACAATTTATTAGCACCCTGTCAACATGGCTTTAGACCATTTCATAGCACCACCTCTGCTCTCTTATCCTTCACTAACCATATTAACAGCAATCGTAATATTGATACTCTATCCTCAGCTGTTTTTATTGATCTGTCCAAAGCATTTGACATGGTGAATCACCTCCTCCTTATAGACACACTCAAAAACCTGTCATTGGACAACCATACTATACAGTGGTTCCATTCATACCTACATAACAGGCAACAGGCTGTACTATGGGAAAATACTTTATCTTCCCATGTCCCAGTCACTCTAGGGGTCCCACAAGGATCTATATTAGGCCCATTACTCCTCTCCATCTTTACAAATGACCTTCATTCTGTAATTCCTCAAGCTGACTGTATCCAATACGCTGACGACTCCATACTCATATGCGCTGCTGCTTCTCAATCAGAACTTCAGTCACTAACCCAAATGACCTTTAGTACAGTTGAAAACTGGCTCCTACAAAGACATCTTATCCTTAACCCCAAAAAAACAAAAATGCTACTATTTACCCACACCCGCAGAACCTCCCCACTTAACTTTACTATTACTTCAAATGATGGAACTATAATATCTGCGGAACCAACCACCAAACTACTCGGGGTACTAATAAATAACAACTTGTCCTTTGAACCTCACATTAATAACACCATAAAAATAGTAAACAAGAAACTAGGTTCCCTCTATAGAATAAAACCCTTTCTTACACCTCCAGCCAGGGTTACTATTGCTCGCACTCCACCTCATCTCTACCTTGCTCTATGCCTCCCCTATCTATACCAAAATATGTAGAAGTAATCTGAGTAAACTTACATCCTCTTACAACAATATTGCCAGATTTGCAGCTGGGTCCTCCTATAGAACTCATCACTGTATCAATCTGAATCAGTTAGGATGGTTAGAGCTGCCAAATTTAATACTTTTCAATCAATTAATAGTAGCCCATAAGATCCTGTATTTACCTCAAAATACACCCATACTTACATCCCTAGTCATCCCCTATAATAACCTCAAGACCTTATGCAAATATCAAAATCCAACAACTTAGCTGGTGACACCTTGTTCTCCAATACAGTAGGTAAAGCCTGGAACATCCTCCCAAGCCAGCTAACCTCAATATCCTCTGTCAACTTATTTAAAAGCAAGCTTAAACCCTACCTCAAATCACACTGGCTATGCCCCTGTGTTAACCCAGACTAAGTACCTAACTATTAACTAGACTCCCACAATTCCTAGCCTATCATGATCTTGTGTTGTCTCACTAATTTTTAGTGAGCTTAACCTTCCTTAGGATTTTTCTCATGTAAATAAGTATATACTGTGGAATGATCAAACACCTTCATATAGTATCACAACCTATGTGTTAAATAACACTAGAAATCCATCCTTGTTTGCTGTTCTTCTATACTCTATCTATTGATCTCTAGTGTTTTTCTTTCTTAGGTTTTTGTGAGACCTTAGTATCTCTTATCATAAATTACTAGGTGTATCTAATTTTGTAATATGTTATAAAGATTTGTACTACACCATTTCTAATACAATTGTATTAGTCTTATTCATCTATTCTTAGATAAATTTTTCCTTTTTCCTACTGAAATATAAAATATATAATCTTAGGCTTGTACTATAATTGTTAAAACTTATGTACCAAATTATACTGTTATTGTCTTTGTCTTGACCTTTTATGTTGTAATTTGTGGAGCTTTTCTCCCCGGGCCTCCACTGAAAATGGACATATATCCAGCTGGACTAGCCCGGTCAACAAATGTAAAATAAAATAAATAAAATAAAATAAATATTGCACATTGCAGAGCAGCCTTGTCCTTATGAAATGCAGCAATTCAGAAAAATTCGGCTTATCTCCTCACCCATTAATAAACTCAAAATCTCATAAATTTTCTTCATCACCGACACTGATCAAAAGACATATAGTATCACTACCTTTTAAAAATCAATTTGCATATTCCAAGAAGTTTTAGAGATCAGATCAGCTTGTTATGGACAGGCTGGTGGCTTTTGCTTGCCAACTTGACCACATTTTGCGGTTTCAGCAATATACCTGAGCGTTTAGATTTTGATCTAATATTCATTCTTCCCAAAAGTGATGAGCATGAATACCATCCAAAGTAGAACAAGGAGGAAATAGCTAAGAATATTTCAGGAGGCATAAAGTATGTTACTCGGAAGACCACATGGGCATATGTATTAATTTGTTATACTGTGAATTATGCACGATAGGAATTTATATGCAAGAATACTAGTGCTATTGCACTTATAAAACTGTAATATATGTGGTACTTGCTTTTGTGAAGTACTTCATATTGCTGAATGAATTGAGTGACAATATGCTTTGGTAACTAAAGGAGCTTAGTCCCTTCGATGTTATTGGATAGCTACAGGACAAGAAAATTGTAGATTGGATATCTGAAGGCATAAATATGATTGGATGTAGCAAGAGGCAGGATTTATGCTGTATGCAAATCATTAACCTTGTTGCTATTGGATAGTTTTGCCACTAGGATATCAGACATTTGATACTTTGAGATACAATAATGATTGGCTCACAGCAAGACACAGGAGATATGCTGTATGCAAACTAATAAGTTTCCATTGGTTATGACTATGTGTCTGGAACATTGATTGGTTTATTCTGTCTTTAAATCTAGGGTGAGCACAGCCAAGACACATGATCTGATGAAGGCTAGTAAGCCGAAAGCTCTTATCCAGGAATTTTACTGTGTTCCTGTTTTTGTTGTTTTTACTGAAGATTAAAATCTGTTTTTAACATTTTTACAGCTGTAGTGGAACTGAAGATTTTTTCCTACTACGTATACATTAAATTATGCATTTTATATGTGATATGCATGTATGCTTACATGAAACAAATATGTTTGCATGGGATCCGTATAGATGCTCAGCTGCATCTTTCACCGAATCCCAATTTGGTGAACATACTTGCTCGAAAGTGCTATTCACTGAAGCAGCACTTTCGCATAAGTATGCTTGTTGTTCCAGTCATACTACGGTGTGGTAAGGGAAAATTCCCTTTTCCCCATTGTAGTGTGACCTCGGAGTGAGAATATTAAAGTAGGAGGGGTGTGTGGGTCTTGCCCCCCACATCGGGGGGTGCAGGGGGCTTGCCCCCCTGCATTCAAGTAGATTTTGTGTTTTATTTTACATAATTTAACGAAAGCACTTTTACGATGAAAGTGCTTTCATTAAAGTGTGTTCAGTGGTAATGGATTCGGGCTTTTGATCTTTCAATCAAAAGTCCTAGATCCATTTGCATACATGTGTTTGTGCATATGTGTTCATATGTTCTGGTGTAGCATATTACTAGGGCAGGACTTGTACTGCTTACACAGCTAACATTTACACATATAGAGATACTTTATGACATGCACAGTAAGTGCTGTGATCAGTGCCATCTGTATATTGCAATAAATTAAATATAATGTTTGCTCCATTATCTCCTTAGCTGCACAATGGATACTGCACATGACACAGCTACATCAGGTCTTGATGCATCAGTGAATTGTAAGTGAGTTATGGTGTGCTAGTTCTTCTTTGAAGGAATATTAATCCTACTTTTTTGTCTTGTCATAATGATATGTTACCCACTGTGTCTGATGTGATGCAACTGGAGAGGTATCAGAGTTGTCTGTGTTCTCAACATTTTCCTGTTGTATTATCCCTGATGTCAATGTGTCATCCTATAAGTATATGTACTTTCGCATAAGTATGCTTGTTGTTCCAGTAGTACTACGGTGTGGTAAGGGAAAAGTCCCTTTTCCCCACTGTAGTGCGACCTCGGAGTGAGAATATTAAAGTAGGAGGGGTGTGTGGGTCTTGCCCCCCACATCGGGGGGTGCAGGGGGCTTGCCCCCCTGCATTCAAGTAGATTTTGTGTTTTATTTTACATAATTTAACGAAAGCGCTTTTACGATGAAAGCACTTTCATTAAAGTGTGTTCAGTGGTAATGGATTCGGGCTTTTGATCTTTCAATCAAAAGTCCTAGATCCATTTGCATACATGTGTTTGTGCATGTGTGTTCATATGTTCTGGTGTAGCATATTACTAGGGCAGGACTTGTACTGCTTACACAGCTAACATTTACACATATAGAGATACTTTATGACATGCACAGTAAGTGCTGTGATCAGTGCCATCTGTATATTGCAATAAATTAAATATAATGTTTGCTCCATTATCTCCTTAGCTGCACAATGGATACTGCACATGACACAGCTACATCAGGTCTTGATGCATCAGTGAATTGTAAGTGAGTTATGGTGTGCTAGTTCTTCTTTGAAGGAATATTAATCCTACTTTTTTGTCTTGTCATAATGATATGTTACCCACTGTGTCTGATGTGATGCAACTGGAGAGGTATCAGTGTTGTCTGTGTTCTCAACATTTTCCTGTTGTATTATCCCTGATGTCAATGTGTCATCCTATAAGTATATGTACTGCCCACTTTGCAGTGCATAGTAGACAACAATATTATGCAGGACACTGCACTTCAGTGTAGAGATACTCATATTGTTAAGTGTACTTAGCATTATAATGATGGAGCTGTGCATACAACAGAAACAGTGTTTCAGCAATGCAAGGACACAGTTAACAATGATTCGTATGGGAGCATCATCTCCAGATAAGATGAAGTACCTAGTGAATTTCCTCAGCTATAGTTAGGGGGACTATCCAGCATCTGATGGAATTTCATTTTTTGTGTTGCCTGCGTTTGTGCTTTTGCCAGTAAACAATGTATATTGGTGATATACACTTAGTAATGTCCTGTCAAAGTGAAACCACACGCCATAGATCACTGCTATGCCACTTGTGCACTTCATACGCTCTTACTAAATGTCCCATCAAAGTGAGACCACTAGTGAACAAACAGCATAGATCACAGGTATGCTGCATGTGCACTTCATGCACCCTTACTAAATGTCCCATCAAAGTGAGACCACTGGTGAACACACAGCATAGATCACAGGTATGCCACCTGTGCACTTCATGCACCCTTACTAAATGTCCCATCAAAGTGAGACCACTGGTGAACACACAGCATAGATCACAGGTATGCCACATGTGCACTTCATGCACCCTTACTAAATGTCCCATCAAAGTGAGACCACTGGTGAACACACAGCATAGATCACAGCTATTCCATATGTGTACTTTATGCACCCTTACTAAATGTCCCATCATAGTAAGACCACAGTTGAATGCACAGCATAGATCATAGATATGTCACATGTGTACTTCATGCACAGACACTAAATGCCTCATCATAGTGAGACCAAGGCTAAATGCATGATATAGTTCATGGATATGCATCATGTATACTTCAAATGCACTGCCAGAGTGACAGGCAATAAACCTTGTGATCAAGTAGTCAGCACTGGTGACAGACTGATAACTAGTGATTTACAGACTCTTTCAGCTTACATGTCATTGGTCACTTTAAACTGTGAGAGCTCTTATATCCACAGTCATATTATCAGTGACATCAAGCAGAAAAAGGGAACCATCTATTTGGTAGGCTGCTTGGTTAGCCTTGCAGGAAACTTGCTAACTATGCCCATCACGGGGTGCCATATGTAGCCTACTTATGCAACATACCTGGATCAAAGTGCCCCTTTTGACCCTGTACATACTGCAGGATTTCTAGATAATTAGACATTTTGGGACACTCTAGTCTGGTGTGGCATGGAATGCAACTTTGCTTATGGCTTCTTCATCACATTTTTCTGTAGTTATATTCTAGCTATCAGCTGCAAGAAAAGACGAAACTGCTACATCTTAGATTCTATACAGAGTCACAGTTTGTTGTATTCCTGGATAACTCATACAACTCTGACATACTTCACTAGTACAGATTTCTCTATTAGTGGATTGCTGTTTATTATGCATTTTTGTGAATTACAATATAATCCCAACTTTAATTGCTATATTTTATTAGAAACATTACTAGAAACATTTTGTTACCTTGTGTGCTAATATCTTTTGCAGTGTTTTATTAATAGGAAACCATTTCTGACCTGTCCTGCTGATTACTACAGCCCTTTATGTAATCATAAATTTTCTCAATCTGGACTGTTGTGTTACACAAATGGGTTAATGAAAAGTCTGGTTGGAATTCAGTGAATGGACAAGTTATTTAAATCAAGATGCAGTTCCTTTTTCTGTAATATCAGCCTGCTCTGTTACTTCATCTTCATAGCCATCAGTCGGTGAGCAAATTTTTCCTGGGTCCAGTCAGCAAACAGACAAGTGGAGACATACCTCTCACCACTAAATGTAAGAAAGCTGGGCAAAGCTTAAAATAACGGGTGACAACGCTTAAAAAACAGGGCCACATTTTAAATATTCCGGTTATAATCTGAGAGAACTGGTAGAATTATATATATTTTTTCCCATCCACAGCCCCTTTTTTCTATTTTTGCACATGGGTTAGGATGTCACTTCACCAGTGACAATCATCTAGAGCTAAGGTTTACACTGCCAGGTCTAGCCCTGTCATGGTAGTTCTTCCACACTACAAACCTATGGCCAATTCATAGTGGCAAATCCACCTACTGCATGTCTTTAAATGTGGGAGGAAGCCGGAGCACCCAGAATAAAGCTATGCAAATACAGGGAGGATGTGCAGATTCTGCATAGAAGGCACACCTGCTGAGAATCAAACCAGGGAACCTCTTGCTGTGAGGGAACAGTGCTATCTACTTTGCCACTGTGCCACCCAAATAGCATGTTTCTTATTGACATGTATTTTCTGAAGGGTATGAAGTGTTAAACCAATGTTTGCCTTTATTTAGGGACTTAAATCCTCAATAATTTGCCAGTAAAACACAAAGTTTATGAGTAACAGACCAAAAATATAAGGCAAAAATCTGGGCATTATGCAAATATCTGGATGGTTGACAGAGCTGAGCTAAGTACAATAAGTTCTATCAGTGCTGCCAGGAGCACTTTGAACTACAAGCAAGCTGTAACCTACATTTCAGACATGAAATATGTTAACAACTGTTTGTATTCCAAGTGACAACAAAATCTAGAGAGAAAATCTTAGCCTTCTGCAGTTCAAAAAGCATGTTAATAAATGTTATTCAGTGCAACCTTTCTGGTGGCTTGAGTGCTGCTACTTAATATACCATTCACATATTGGTATTTTTGCACTGTTCATGTTTGTCCTAATTAATTAATTAATGCACTCTCCAGTTACCCATTTAATCTCATCTCATTTAAGGTTGTGGGGATGTAAGAGTCTATTTAAGTTCTGAGAGGGTACAAGGTAGACAGAGGCATAGCTGACTCCATCTGGTATGTGTATGTTGGTATCACAAACTAGCACCCAACACCCTCTTCACACCAACCAGGTGACCAGATGCATAACACACATGCCCCCTTTCATTCTGCCCCAGCCATTCAGGTCTCTGACCCTACCCTCCTTCTCCTACCACAGTTTATTAAAAACACACACACACACACACACACACACACACACACACACACACACACACACACACACACAGTCAGTCATACATGACAAGCACAACTCCAAGCAATGGGCACGCATATAGGCACACATTGACATCTGATGCCAGTCATACTCCTGCAGGCATGCACTCACACTGTGTCTCATATGCACACACTCCCACATACCCCAGCTCTACATCTCAGCATACCTCTCAACAATACAGATTTTTACAGATTGTCCAGATTGTTGACTCATATTTTGGTCCATTGCTCCTAAAATTGTGTTTTTTGGCAAATTATTGGCAAAACATTGAGGGTTAAAGTAAAAAAATAATGGCAGACATTTGAGTTTCAGACTTCATACCCTTCAGAAAGTTCATGCTAATGCAAAATCTGTTACTCTATCAAATTTCTAAGTTTGTTGTTGTTGTTGTCTTTCAGCTTTTCCCAGTTAGGGGTCACCACAGTGGAACTCCGGTCCACTAATAATTGGCAGTAGATTTTTCCGAACGCCAAGGAGCCAGCTCGACGTTCAACCTTCAACGAAGGCACTCCCATTTATGCATGTCTTTCAAATGCCCACCCGACCACAGGGAGGACATGCAGACTCCAAACAGAAGGCACACCCCGCACTCCAGCCGAGAATCGAACGGAAGAACCTCTTGTTGTGAGGCAACAATGCTACCTCTGCACCACTGCGGTTTACAAATTTCTAAGTTTGTAAAAGTAATATTTAAAATATTTTAAAAAGTCTCCTTATTTTTTGACGTTTGTCTCCCCATTTTTATATGTTTGTCCAGATGTCTTACTCTATGAGGTTGAGAGGTATGCAGCTGATCTTCCCTAATCTTACATGTAATATGGTCTCACACACAATGAGTGTAAAGGGAGAATGAAGCATTTTGACTATGTATATATCTTCTCTAGCGGAGCTAATTTACTCAGCAAAGTGGCTGACTGAGTTGCTCAACAGTATAAATCCCTTCCTGCAGGCATTTCTGGGAAGGGAAATATAAAGTCATATTGTTGGGCCACTCACTGAATTAGAATGGTCAACCATTCACATTAGGGTTTTCTACTCACGGTAAAGCTTTCTGAATCCCAGGGCATGTCATCCTGCTCTGTAACAGTCACACAAAAATAAAGAATTTGTTGGAATGTTGAATTAAAAAAAGGTCAGTTCTAAACTTTAAATTCCAGTGTTTTTGTTTAGTTGTTCATATTTTGTTTGCTATTTTTAAGCACACACAAAAATAAACACACACACACACATACATACACACTGCTGATACAGAAATGTAAAGAAAATCTAGTAAATAAAAGCTGAGTTCTACATTTGGGGAGGGTCATACAATTGCATATACTGAATTGATAGCTTATAGCCATTTATACATAACATTATGTATTTTGTGACATTTCATGAATTCCTATTTATCTACTGATCTTGTTTGTTTTGTGGCATAAAGATTCTTGCACGTGCTGCCACTTTTTAATTCTATGATTTCTGATCACACACACACACACACACACACACACACACATATATATATATGTGTGTGTGTGTGTGTGTGTGTGTGTGTGTGTATATATATATATATATATATATATATATATATATATATATATATATATATATATATATATATCACTTCATGTATGTTCTAATCAAACTATATAGTTGGGATATTGTAGATTTTTCTCCATGGGCCTCCAATAAATATGGGCTCTGCTCAGATGAACAATCCCACTTAGGAAACAGACAGACCTAAATATATAAACAAAACAGTTACTCTGTACATGCTGTAGTTTAAGTGTAAGGCAAATATATCTCTTGAATTATTAATGAAAGCATAGAATATCCCCTTCAGCTTCTGAAGCTGCTGATTCATCTGTCTTAAATGTGCTAAGAGCATGGTTCCTTAATACTTGACTACTGGATATGAAAGCAAACACAGACTAAATATAGAAAAGAGGAAGCTCATTAGGGAACTGACAGGTACTAGGGTTAAAGCGTAACACTTAACTCCCGGATCATCTTACGTTATGTCATCGCATTTCTGATCAGTCTGAAAAAGGATACTATAAACTGTTTTACAAGCAAAATTAATACAGATGACTGGTTAGTGCTAACGCCCAGCTTTTTAATAATCTGGTATGCCACGCTGATTTGAGAATACACAATAATATAGAGAAAAAGTTGCAGCACCAGTAAAGATTGACACTTCTTCCCAAAACCTGTTGTATGGTCACATCAGAAACAAAACAATTATATTTTAGATTTATCAGGGTATTATATGGTTTTAAGATGTGTTTTGCTTTAAAGGCTATGATTAAAAACTGGGGTTACATTGAGATCTTATTATATCCAGCTATTTCCAAACTAGCAGAGTTTAAGCTGTATCATGTCACATTCTGAAATAACTTAGACAAAGTGTTATTTTTTATGACGACTGTAGTAATAAACTACTTGCCTTAATTTTTTTCAGCATAACCTAGATATTGCTTGTGATACATGATAGAAGAACCAAATGCATTTTTTTTCCATTTACTTTTAATGCAACAAAGTGAAATTTGTTTATATATACGTGCAATGGAAATAATTCATCTTTCTTGTAAAATCATGCCTATATATCTAAGGAATATAGTTATCACTTCCTGGAAACAACAAATATCCCTAAATCCAGGTCTCTACTTCTCCCTCCCTTTTCCAATGCAGTCAGTCACCACAAACTCAGACTTTGCTTGGGAAACAGTTTCAGAAGGGATAAAAGTACAAAGTGTGTAGGACACCACAGATACAAGCTCATACATATTAAAGAAATGCTTGTCCTGATCAAGGCACTCAACTCCCCAAATCACCTTTGGTCCATAGGACACATTCAATTTTTTACAGTCAATAGCACTGTTGTGTAATACATCAACAAGCAAGAGGGAACCAATATGAACCGCGTTGCGGACTAGCCATGTTAGCTTGGGATATAGCTTCACAACACAATCTCACTCTACAGACATCCTACATTCTGTCAGCATAAGTGAGTGAAGACAAACTGAGCAGCACAAGGGTAGACCCTCAAGAATGGAAACGAGATCAGGGGGTCTTCTGCAGCCTTTTGAGCTCATACTTCTCAATTGTACAAATTTTCAGAGAATGTCCAGATTTTTGCCAGAGATTTTTGGTCTGTTTTGCATAACATTTTGGTTTTCTGGCAAATTAGTGGGAGACCATTAAAGACTGAAGTTACAAATTAATGACAGACATTTGAGCTTCAGACTTCATACCCTTCAGAAAGGTCATGGTAATGCAAAACCTATTATTATATTTTGCATAGTTTCCGTGAATGAATGCAGTTTTGTTCTGCTACAGAGAAAAACTGAAATCTGCAAATCTTACACTGTTAAAACAAAAATATTACAGATATATTAAACGTCCAGTGCAGACTTACCCATTCACTTACAGTAATCATATCTACCTGTAATGAGGAGGAGCACCGTTTCAATTAATGCATGTCTTTGGGATGTGGATGGAAACCAATGCACAGAAACAACCTCTATGCAGATTCATGAAATACATGCAGATTCCACAAAGAAGGGCTGCTGTTATCAAAAAGTAGAAAAACTGATAAGCACACAATTCTGTAGCTTGAAGACATGGCTTAAACCACATTGTCATGCTGCTCAGTAAGATTGTTTTAATTTAGCAGGTGTAACCAACATAAACAAGTGCTGTAAAAGATATATTTTCTAGTTTAAAATATGTTATCAAACATTTTACTTTAGTAAGAACTGTAATTGAAATAAGGGAACTCAAGAACACCAATAACCTTTGCATTTAACTAATGAATTATTCACCAGAAAACAAAGAAAAATCGGATTTCTGCTATTATTAATGGTAAAGAAGGATAACTGGGCATATCCAAATTAAAAAGCGTCATACTTCTCAACTGTCCAGAATTTTGCAGACTGTCCAGACTTTTGACTTAGTTATTGGTCCTGCCCTCAGAAAATCTGTGTTTTTCTGACAAATTATTGAAGTTTGCAGTCAATAAATAATGATAGACATTTGATTTTCAGAATTCATATATTTCAGAAAATGTATATTAATGTAAAACCTGTTATTTTGGCAACCTTCTAAGTTTGCAAGAACAATTTTTTTAAATCTGTCCCTTATTTTAGACATCTGGTCCCCCATTATGTTTGGCTTTATCCAGAATACCTATGCCAAGAGCTTTAGATCTATGAATAGCTTAGATATGCATGTTTTTCAAGTAAAGACTGAACAAACTTCCTGAGGTAACTTGGTTTAATTAGTGGTAGTTATCAGTAGTGTAAAATTAAATTAACTATAAATATCTAAGAAAACACAAGAAATTACTAAAAGGCATGTATATTATTTGGTTGCATTTTACCTGTATATGCAGAGCATTCATTTCAGACATAGACTGGTGGATTTGTAAAACAGTAATTTGCGAGTTATCAGTCATGCAATACCTTCTCAAAGCATGTCAAATTTCCCCTCCCTTGTCAAAAGGTACTTAAGCATCTTGCTTGTGTTTCTTCCTGGACAGCAGCTGAGGGATAGTGCAGACATCTATCACGGTATGTTTTGTTTCCAGAGACAGTACTGCAGAGCCTTTCACATTTTTCTTTGTCATCATTAATATGCAATTACCATGCAAAACCAGAGAGCCGTTGAATAAATACATATTACTGATTTTCACATCAAGGAATTCCTATCCACACTTCATTCCCTGTCCTATAAACTCTTGACCTGATTGTATGGAAAGAACATTATATTTTTAATTCTATTATGATGAACTCCCTTGATAAGCTGTCTTTAATCTACTAAAATATATAAACATTCTTTATTTTTGCACTGTAATACATTTTGATAGATCTTTGCAGCTGATAGCATTCTGGTTCTTAAAATGTCCCTTAATTAATTTAATTTTAGATAATATTTATATATGACATCTGTAGTTCTAATAAATTTCCAATAAAAATAACGATACATCAATAATACAGAGAATGTAGTTTATTATGTATTTTAGCATTGCATGAAATTGCAGACAGTACATATGTTTTTGCATTTCTGTATTCAATAGTAGTAATAAAAATAATTTCTACCAGTGGTCTAAATAGTTCCAATATAAGACACATTTTCAATATTACATTGACTCGCAGTAGTACTTACTACTATGTTGTTGTTGTCTTTCGGCTTTTCCCGGTTAGGGGTCGCCACAGCAGAACTCCGGTCCGCAAATGATTGACAGTAGATTTTCATGAACGCCGAGGTGCCAGCTCGACGTTCAACCTTCAACGAAGGCACACCCATTTACGCATGTCTTTCGAACACTCACCCAAACCACGAGGAGGACATGCAGACTCCACACAGAAGGCACTCCCCGCACTCCAGCCGAGAATCGAAAGGGAGAATCTCTTGCTGTGAGGCAACAACACTACCACTGCACCTCACTACTATAATGTTTCTAAAACATGTGGTTTTTTTAATGTTCATTTGTGAAAGGAAGTTTAGGTAGAGTAGCATTACTTTGACCGTGCTATCATCAGCCTAAGTCCTTGCAATGTGTTTTAGCCTACTTTGAATCGCTATTATGCTATCAGTATCATGCTTTAGTTAAACGAAGTACAAGTTATTTCTGCTCAACTGGTTTTGAGTTTCTTCTACCTCTAACTGCTGCAATGGTTCTGATAGAGCATATCTACACTAAGTAGGATTGATAGGAGAAATGCGATAGCATTTAATGACTTGGCGGCATGCTTTTGTACCCAAACACTGCCAAAATGTTAGTAAAACTATCCTGCAACTTCTACAACAAGGATTACCTTGTTTTTGAACCTTTCCCATATTTTAACTGCTGGAAAGACTACACTATTATGTGTGCCCAGTAGAAATGAATGGTTGGGCGTATATAGGTTCATAGGTTCATAGGTTCATACTAGGCAATCTGCCCGAGGGCATTTACAAGCCTAGCCCATCGTTTTGTGGCTTACACCACCCCTTTAGTATGGGGAACTATACCCATTATTTTGCTGTGCCTCTGTCGAGCAGTGACATTGAGGTAATCCCTGGGGTATATCTGCGATCTCCCATCCATTGGTCAAGATTTCTCTTGAACAAGGCCCTCTGCCTCACATATACCGGATTTTGTTCCACAGCATAGAGTCTTTGGGTGATGAATCTATCCCTCCAGCACGTCCTATTAATAGGTGGCTCTGATGGATCTAGATTTTTGAGGTGAAGCATATTCATCAAATCTGGGTTTGACATGGCCTTGTATGTTAGGCAAAGGTCACCTCTGAGCTGAATAGAGCTGGAGTTCTTTCAGTCGGGCAGCATAGGACAGATTTTGAGACCCTTTATCCTTTTGGTGAGGAACTTTTGTGGCCTCTCCAGCTGCTGCAAGTGTCAGGTCAGATACATTCCGAATGGGGCATTGTAATCAATCATTGGTCTGATGAGTGATGAGTAAAGGGAGACTATGACCTCCCTTGATCTAGATGAGAATCCCTTCATGATAAGGTGGGCAATGAAGAAGGTCTTCCTAACTACTTTAGCTACATGGGTGTCGAATGACAGACTACTATCAACCTGGGTCCCCAGGTCCCTGATAACTTCTTCTGTGCTCAGTGGATTGCCACCTATTTGGTAGCTAGGGGTAACCTTGTTTTTCCCAAAGGGTATGACTATGCATTTTTTGGCATTTAACTTTAGGCCATGGCTCTGGCACCAGTTATCCGTTTCTGTGAGACCCTTCTGAAGGATATCTGTGTCAGATGTGTTTTCTACTATGGCACCCAGTTTGCAGTCATCTGCAAACTTTGTCAGCCATAACCCTCCTGTGTTTGCTTGTACTTCGGAAAAGTAGATGCCAAACCCTGTGGGACACCACTTGTGACAGCTTTGAGTCTGACATGGCGCCAGCAACTCTGACCCTGTGGGTTCTGTCACTCAGCCAGTTTGCAACCCATCTTGTGATGTATGGGTTAACATTTAAGCTGATGAGTTTTTCAATGATACCCGAGATCGAGGTAGGCTGTATGGACTGCCTTTCCCTCATCAATGGCTTTGGTGACTGTTTCGAAAAAGTCAACCAAGTTTAAAAGGCATGATCTGCCTTTGACAAAGCCAAACTGGGTTGGATCCAAAGTCTGCAAATTCCCTATGTCTTTATTTATGAGGTCCATTATGATCCTCTCCATGGCTTTGCAGATAAGGCTTGTCAAGCTAATGGGCCGGTAATTTCCAGGAGGCACCACCTTTGTGAAGTGGGACCACAGTTGCAGTTTGATTAAACAGCTGTCCTAGCTGTGGGTTTAATTCCTCATGGAGTTCATGGAGCACGACACCATCAGGTCCCATGGATGCTGTGTTTTTGCTTTGGAGAGAGCAGTTCTCACTTTTGGAGATGTTTGGGGGCTGCTGGTATAGATATCTTTCCTTTTGAGAAGTTTGCACTGAACCTGTCAGCCAGTATGTTGGCAATATCTGTAGGATCAGTAATCTTCACATCATTTTGAACTAGTTCTGAGCATATTTGGGAGTTTCCTCCCAGGTTTCTAACAAAGCTAAAGAAGGCCTTATGATTGTCTTTTGAGTCTTTAGCTATTTTTCTCTCAAAATTTGCTTTGGATGATTTTATGAGAGCTCTTAGTTTTTTACTTATAGTGATCATGGGTGTCTTACCTTTTAAGGATTTTGCTCTATCTTGTAGTAGCTTCCTCCTTTTGTTGTAGAGTTTGTTTATGGCTGGGGTCCACCAGACTGTTGGTACAAAGAGTCTTTGTTTTGCTTGGGATTGCCTTATCCATGCAGTCCTGCAGGTGCTGGTAGAAGGCATTTGTAAGTGATTCAGCGGCTTGATAGTGATATGATAGTGTTACACATAATTGGTGGCATCTGCAATTATACGGCTGGCCTTCTTTTCAATAAGTTTACTTAATACCCTGATTAGGACCATTCCCCACTTTTATCTATGGGAAAGGTCCTGCCATCATGCAGATCCACCATAAAGAACTAATAAAACATGTGGGATAGTGTCCTAACTAATTGAAGGCATTTTCACTAAACAATAAAATAAAATAAACATCCAGATAACTGTTGAGAAGAGCTCTGCAACGGACATCCCTTTTAGAACACCGCATGTTCACATTGGCGTATTACTGATTTTGGCACCAATTTCACCGCAGCTTCTCCTGTATAGTGTTCTTTATTGTTCTAGTACGGATAGCTGCTGATTATAGCCAATACATAGATGTAGCTGTTGAAGTGGAGGCAATTATTTAACTGCTGAAGAACAGAAAATTGCAGCTCTGCCTGATAATATCTACACTAATATACCAATTTTTAGTGGAAATGCAGGTATTTAGGTGATGTTGAACATTAATTCCTACCTGCTACTAATGCATATAAATTAGTAATATACTATTCAATACACCCTACTATTTAAATAGATCTATCTAACTGGAAATGGACTGCTCTCTGTAGCAGAGCCAGGTTATTGTTTACTCTGAAACAGGCCTAGCATTGTCATTCTAACAGAACCAGATGCTACCAGTAAGCATGTATAACTAACAATTTGTTAACTAACTGCCTAAACTGAGACTGTAATACTACGTAGCTAACTGTATTGACTACTGCATTGTTTGTCTCATCTACTCTGACTTCTCTCTCCAACTCCTAATTCTCTCTACAATGTTCTTTCTTTGACTACACTCCCTACTACTCTCCTCATTCTCTCTGTATTCTCCCATTCTCATGGTAAATGTCCCTTTCTCCAGTGTCTCCCTCCACTCCCTTACCCTTTAAACAACTCTGCTGCAGCTCTATCACAGTCACATCTGTTCCTATGTTACTTATCTTACCCTCCACCTCACTCTAAACAAAAGTATTGCTAATTATCTCATCCTTATCCTACTTTCTATCTTGTTTTACGGGTCCCTGCCTCTTAAATCAGGCTCACATAAACCCCTGCAAAAACTAAAGGTCTCACACACCCTTTAGGTGTCCTGCTTCACCAGAAGACATCATCTCCAGCAACAGTGCAGTCCCTGAACAACGTATGTGATATAACAAGCATAAGTTACCCTGTCCTGTTTTTGCCTTCTGTGAGCCTTGTTAAAGTATTGCTCTTAGTCAGTGTCAAAAACATCACTGTGTCCCGCCTTACCTGGGTTCTCTCTGGCCATTAAACTGGTCTCCTCCCCTCTAACCCTCATACCTAGCCTTCCTCTTGGCTACCTCTTCCCTTGCTCACCATCTCCATTAATAGCTGTCCCTCAAACCTCCACTGCTCCCTATCAACCAGCTTGAATCACCCTTCCTTCACTCACACAGCTCTCAACTAGACTCTCCAGACACTACCACTCCTTTCCCTACCAGTCTCTCCATATCCACCTCTCTAGCCTAACTCCTAGCCTGATCTCTTACCATCCCTCCCTTAGATTTGTGCTAAAGAACCCAAGCTGACGATTACTGCAACAGTAACCCAGTAAACATGAAAGCTCAAATCTCTCTTCTATTGCATTCCCCTACAATTCCCACTGATTAGTTTCCTTGATTACTGCTGCTGATTCCTTAGACTGTGCTTCCCTGCTCCGTTCGCTCCACTCACTCCACTCCTCTACCCTACCCAATTCCAACCCACCCCATAACACTTACACTTATAGTTACTAGCCACACCCTCCACTAATTACTAGTCCCACCTACCCAACCATCTCCCATATACAACTCACCACACTCCAATCAGTTCACCCTTTACCTACTCTCTACCACAACAACTATAGATACTACTCCTACCCTCCTATACTCTCTACACCCACTTATACCTCACTCTACACAAACTTAAAACATGCAATCCCCACAACATACCCAACCTCCAAAACTTGTAATATACCTAATAACCACCATCTCTCTACTCCTCCTCTCCATCCTAACCTCTTACCACACTGAGCTTTATATGAGAAACACAACTCAATGGCAGATTCCACAGCCATTATCATCAAACTAATACACTTCCCTATATCACCATCTTACCTCTCCTCCTCTCAACCTCTTTTTTACTTTTATAACAAACCAACTTATAAAACTAACCCCCACTCCTCCCAAAAAATAACTAGAATACTACACAAACTTAATAGACTCTGCCTCCACCTACTCCAAAATATCACCTGCTGTGGAGATATACACCCTAATCCAGGTCTCAACTCATCAAGCATAACCAATTTAAATCAGACAGGCTCTATTCAAAAGGCTTACCTCTTCTCTCCTCCTGTTAAACATAAATTCGATAAGTTTAATCAACAAAATTCAAGACATACATGTTCTCCTAGCCTTATACAAACCAGAGATGGCAATGTTGACAGAAACTTGGCTTAAGTCCAGAACACCACAGCAATGAGATCACTCCCCCTGGATATAATATTATACATAATAATAGAATAGGGAAAAAGGTGGCGGTGTAGCCATAGTCTTCCAAAATCATCTCACTATGGAAAAATTTGAATGCAACACCCATGAAACAAAAGATATTGAAGTAATATTTGCTAAACTAAAACTAAATTCCAGATTAGATATAATTATTGCAGGTGGCTACATTCCACCAGGCAATAACATTGCTACACTGGAAAACCTGCTATTCTGGATGTCTACCTCCCTCCCACAGGAAACCATACTACTCGGAGACTTTAATATAGACTGGGCTGAATGTTTTAGTTACAACCCCTCCTCCCATATCAACCTACATGGCTTTACTAAAATTATTTCTCAACCCACAAGAATTGATAAGACATCCCAATAACAGTCCATCTTAGACTGGATACTGCTATCAAACCCCAATCTCATACAACAAGCAGGCTGTCTCCCAGACAGTCTAAGTGACCACCAAGTAACCTACCTGATTAGGAATAGATCCCACCATACCACTCTCCTCACTCTAAAAACAATATGGAACAAAAAGAACTTCATAGCTAATAACCTACTTAATGCTCTAAAATTCATTAACTGGACTCCCCTTACTCACCTACCTCTAGACGAAGCAGTGCAATACTTTAACACAGCCTTCCTCAAAGCCCTAAATGAACATTCGCCACCCAGAAGCATTAGAATCAAAAATAATTATCCCCCTTTGGCTAACAAGAGACAAAAACTATAATGTAAACTAGGGACAAAGCCTGGGTTCAATTTCATAAACACAAAACCTCTTCCTTGAAACAACACTACCTAGAACACGGCAACAAAGCCAAAAAACATATTAAGCTAGACAAAGCCAATTACTATAAAACCAGGCAAGACAAATTTGCTAATAACCCTCAGAAATTCTGGACCACAATAAATAGTTTACTGTACCCTGGAAAATTGACCCCCCCACCACCAGAACTGCCAAACAACCATGACAACATCCCAACACATTTCACTAGATACTTTATTGAAACAATCCAAACTCTGGCCAACACCCAAAATAGTACCAGCAACCCCATAACAAATCCCACCCCCACCCACACCATAGAACAAAACAACTCCCCTAACTTTTCCCTACACCCTGTGTCTACTAAGAAAATTACCAAACTCCTGAAAAAACTTAAACCAACCACACTAGCTGCAGACAAACTCCCTGCTGACTTCCTTCAGATAACAGATGAAGCCATAGCCTACCCCATAGCCATCCTCATAAATAGGTCCATAACAGAATCCACTGTACCCACCTTGTGGAAAGTATCACATATAATTCTACTCTACAAGGGAGGCAAATCCCAAGAACTAACCAACTACCAGCCAATAGCAATTTTCTCACCTTTTTCAAAAATATTGGAGAGAATAGTTCACTCTCAACTAATGCAGTACCTCCTAACAAATAACCTGCTATCCCATTCTCAGCACGGCTTTAGACCCTCCCACAGCACCACCGCAGCACTACTGTCCTTTACCAACTTAGTCAATCACTACAGAAACAAGGGACTATTCGTATCTGCATATTTCTAGACTTATCTAAAGCCTTCAATATGGTAAACCATAGCAGGCTTCTGGAAACACTAGCTACCCTTAACACCCACTCTTCCACTATATCATGGTTTAGAAACTACCTATCAGGTTGGCAACAAGCAGTGCTATGTCAAAACCAATTGTCCTCTCTTTTAGCAGTCTCCACTGGTGTCCCTCAAGGATCCATTCTTGGTCATCTGCTGTTCTCCCTATTCACAAACCAGACAGCTGCATTCTCGGTCTCTGCCAAAGTAGTACAATATGCAGACGACACCACCATTATATGTGCTGCCCCAAATATGAATGAACTACAAGCCATAACTCAACAAAACTTCACCTTAGCAGAAGCATGGTTCACCAGCATACAACTCCTTCTTAATCCCAATAAAAAACAACCTAATCATATTTGGCCCTGGTAGACCACCTCAGCAATGCAATGATCTAACTATAGTCTCCAAAGATAACATCACAATCACTCCAACAACACACACAAAACTGCCAGGGGTAATTATCAACAACAACCTCAGATTTGACCTTCACATAGCCCAAACAATCAAGAAAGTAAACAAAAAACTGGGTCTCCTTTATAGAAGCAAAAAATTCATGACCAAGGAGACTAGATCCACAATTGCAAGGACCCATCTCTTATCTGTCCTACTGTATGTTGCCCCTATAATGACAAATCTTCGTTACTCCGAACACACCAAAATGGAATCTTGTTACAACAAAATTGCCAAGTTCGCTACTGATGCCTCTCATAGATCCCATCACTGTCTTGCCCCAACAGTTGATACTTCAGCGACTCTATACAACACACAAACTGTACTACCTGCCCGACAAAATTCCATCACTACAGCAACTAATTCAACCCTACACAACCAACAGAACCTTAAGATCCAATAGCCAAAACCTTTTAAATGTCATCAAACATAAAAATTATGCAGGTAGGTCTCAATTTTCCTGCACCATAGCCAAAGTTTGGAATTAACTCCCAAATCACATCACTGCTACAAGCTCTCCCCTCCAATTTAAAAAACACCTAAAAAGCCACTATGCAAACAACTGGCTCTGCTCCTGTGTCTCCCCAGGTTAAACCAACCCACTGCGCTGTTGCAGGAATGCATGAATGCATCTGCTGATAATTACCTATTACTTCCTCTAGTTAAGCAGATTACTTCCTCTAGTTAAGCAGATTAGACCCGTCTACCCCAAGCACTTGGACTTTTCTGAGTGTACTCCTACTAAAACATCTTGTTCCTTTTCTCTCAGATACCTTGCTACTTCTAATCTGACAAACAATTGGATACACACTGTACTACCACCACTGCTACAAAAAACTTTTGTACTGTTTTTCCCAATATTGTACTACTCTCAATCTCTCAATGTACTGCATATATACGTACTACCACAAATGTAAAATTCTGCCAACGCTATGCCAAAATGACTCTGTAACAAACTTGTATATAGTCCTGATAACAAGATGTTAGTATCTGACATTGTACTGCTTATAAACCTACTACCAAAAAATGTAAATCTCTGCCTACCACATGCTGAAATGAGTCTATAATATACTTGTATATAGTACTGATAACATGATGTTAATATTTGACTATTGCATGCTGGATTGTATTCATAGATGTAATGAAATCCTAACCTGTATTGTACTGTATCTGGAGCTTTTCTCCCCGTACCTTCACTGAAAGAGGACCTGTGTCCAGTCGGACTTTCCCGGTTAACAAAAGTAAAATAAATAAATAAATAAAATAAAAAATTAGAAAGAGGAATCCATGTTGCCTAACAATATGTTTCAAGTTTTCTAGTTATCTGTGGAATAATTTTGTGAAAATTATGCATTATGGCAACCCATAACAGACACTAATGTTAAAACTGGAAGGATGTAAACTTTTTTTTGTCACTGTTTCACTAGATTGAGGCTACCTAGGTCACAAATTGACTGCTGTTGACTGCAACATGCACTTGCAGAAGAGGGATTGTTTTCTATCAAATCCCTCTTATCTGAACTTTTGCGAATTTAGAGTAAATATATTTAGAGACTAGAGATATGGTGGTAATGGAGTATGTAAGAGTGGTACAGGATATGTATGAGGGTAGTGTGACAGCGGTGAGGTCTGCGGTGGGAGTAACAGATGCATTTAAGGTGGAGGTGGGGGTACATCAAGGATCAGCTCTGAGCCCTTTCTTATTTGCAATGGTGATGGACAGGTTGACAGACGAGATCAGACAGGAGTCCCTGTGGACTATGATGTTTGCAGATGACATTGTGATCTGTAGTGAGAGTAGGGAACAGGTGGAAGAGACCTTGGAGAGGTGGAGATATGCTCTAGAGAGAAGATGAATGAAGGTCAGCAGGACTAAGACAGAATATATGTGTGTGAATAAGAGGGAGCATAGAAGAATGGTGAGGATGAAAGGAGTAGAGGTGGCGAAGGTGGATGAGTTTAAGTACTTGGGGTCAATAGTTCAGAGTAATGGTGAGCGTGGAAGAGAGGTGAAGAAGAGAGTACAGGCAGGATGGAGTGGGTGGAGAAGAATGTCAGGAGTGATTTGTGACAGACGAGTACCAATAAGAGTGAAAGGGAAGGTCTACAAGAGGGTAGTGAGACCAGCTACCTTATATGGGTTGGAGACAGTGGCATTGACAAAAAGGCAAGGAGTCAGAGCTTCACGTGGCAGAGTTGAAGATGTTAAGATTTGCACTGGGTGTGACGAGGATGGACAGGATTAGGAATAAGTATATTAGAGGGTCAGCCCAGGTTGGAAGGTTTGGAGACAAAGCCAGAGAGGCAAGATTACGTTGGTTTGGACATGTGCTGAGGAGGGATGCAGAGTATATTGGGAAAAGGATGCTAAGGATGAAGCTGCCAGGTTACAGGAAAAGAGGAAGGCCTAAGAGAAGGTTTATGGATGTGGTGAGAGAGGACATGCAGGTGGATGGTGTGACAGAGCAAGATGCAGTGGACAGGAAGAAATGGAAACAGTTGATCCACTGTGGCGACCCCTAACGGGAGCTGCTGAAAGAAGAAGAAGATATGGTGGTAATATACCATTGTGTAAAACAGAATGCCACTAGAAAAAATATTTTTGGATATTTTTTGATCTCAGGAATGCCACGATCTTTGGTTTGCTAACTTTATCTTTGATCATACAGAGCATTCTGAATGAAAAAATGTTGCATCTCTAGGGAAGTTTACAAAAGACTAACATAATCATATTAAAGATAAATAATGAACACAGAGTTAAACATTCATAAGTGAAAATACAGATGTCCAAATGCTAAGTTTTCATCAGCAGTTAGTAAATGCTGTCTGTGTTACATAGGCAGCCTACATAAGAGTTGAGACCATTGGAACGTCAATGCTAATTTGGTATTAGGAATGCAGTTTACCCCAGGCAGACATAAGTGGCGGCTGTTGACTTCAAATCAAAGGGGGGGGGCTGCAGGAGACAGCTGAATGGGTGGGGTCAATGGGAAGGGGTGCGGCCAACTAGAAAAGGGAGGAGCTATGCTTAAAACCACAAAAACTAACTTTAATTAAATACGCTGCACTGGGTGCCAAACCGTCATTATGAGAGTCCAATCAAGACAAAATGAAGTGCAGAAGAAAAAAAAATATTTCAATGCATTGGCTGCATGACAGCTTACTTAATAGTTAGATGGAAACAAAAAGGTTGTGAGGCATGAAAAAATAATTTACTTTTTAAATACATTACTGGAATGCCAGTCAAAATCAAGTATAAGAAAAACAAGCAGCACTCAACTCAAACCACTTCTCCTTGCACTGCAGTTCTAATTATAATTTATATTCAGCTTTATTAAAGTATCAAGTAACATGCTGAAAGTAGCAATCTCTGTGATGCCCCCACTTGTAAAAATGTTTCTTATCCAAAAAAGACCTGCTGCTTGACAACTATCTACTTGTTTCATGGGGAAAACATGATCAAAGTAAAAAATGCAAAGCAAACAAGAAACAAGCTCAAGATACATTGCTTAAAGGATTACTGTACAGGTTATGGACCACACATGATAGATTGGCATTCTATTTAGTTTATGGGTAAAGCCTGCAGAGATGGCTGAAAGTCTCCAACAAGTGTAATGAGCTTCTTAAAATAACGTAATCCTGTCCTTTATTACAAATACTGTCATATACATTTCAATACCCAAGGCTTATACATTATCTAGTTATATAAGTATTCTCTGCATGGCAACAACAGAAAGGCTTTCAATGTTGGCAATTCTTTAACAGTATGCTTATTAAAGCTTACTTGCATCTTACAATCTCAGACAAGCTTACCTGATGGTCATTAAAGCATTGCTACTTAAACACAGAGCAACAGGCACTTTCTGATTAATAAGCATAAATCAACGGTATAAAAATATGACAGAAACCAGACTATTCTGCAAAGTCAAGGACAGATGAAAAGCCACTGTAGTACTTGTGTCTACCTTGGCTGGGGGGATACTCTGCACATTTACACTGCATAACTGCTTCTTGCCTTGCTTGGACACAACCAGAGTCACTACATGGGGGAGTGGGGTGCAACAAGTATGTCACAATTTGAAATGTCTCTGACTGACTGTGATGGCCCTGACACACTTGTCATACTTCTCAACCTCAGAGCAAGAAATCTGGACAAAGCCATACATAGAAGTGGGACAATGGCTCAAAAATAAGGAAATGTTTTAAATATTGCTCTTATAAACTAAGAAAGATAATAGAATAGTAGGTCTTGCATTAATATGAATTTTCTGAAGGGTATGAAATCTGAAACTCAAATGTCTGTCATTATTTTCTAACTTCAGTCTTTAATGATTTGCCACTAATTTGCCAAAAAACACAATTTTATGAAAAATGGACCAAAAATGTGATGCAAAAATATAAAATAGCCACACAATACAGCTGGAAACCTGTCAAAGAATTAACATTTTTTTTAATATTAGTACTTCTAACTTGAGCAGCTGACAAAAATGCATTTCTGAAATAAAAGTAATCTATAACACTGATTATTACAGTTATTTCTTAACTGTAAACCCTCCATGTTTTCTTCCAAAATTGCTATTTTGCAGAGGGATTATTAGGGGAAGAGCAACATTTTGAGCCAATATCGGGGACAGTTGAGAGGTTTGACTATGCCTAATTCTATAAAGCAATTTATTTGCATGTACCTCTCAACATGCTAATGCAATAAATCTTAACAAGGCCAAATATATTGGGGGAACATATAAACAGTACTAAAAATTGATCTTGTATAAACTGAGACAGTTGATAGAATAACAGGTCTTACTTTAGCATGCATTTTTCTGACGGTTATGAAGTCTGAAACTCAGTGTCTGTCATTATTTAGTGACTTAATTCCTAAATGATTTGCCAGTAAACCACAAATTTTCTAGGGAACAAACCAAAAATAAGAAGCAAAAATCTATTAATTCTGTGAAAATCTGGACAGGTGGGAGGTATAGTTCAGCTGGGGCTGTCTGAGTTTGCCACCCTTCCCCCTCCAAAATCATGGTCAAATGGAGCCTCCCCCCTGCAACCATTCCAATGAACCATTACTTGGCTATTTCATCCCATTTACCATAAACACTAATGTCCATACTGCTTTACTTCTATGATGATTTGAACTTCATTTGAAAGTGTTTTTTTGCATTTTACAGCACAAACACTAAGACATCTGCTAAACAAAGCAATGCAGTCTCACAATGAAAACAGACTTAGAATTAAAACTTATCTGCCCTTGAAACTCACATTCATCACAGCACTGAAACCCACATTCAAAGAAAATACATTTTGCCAGAGGCAGATAAAGAGTAACTTTGGGCTGTTTTCAAATCATAGGCCCCTTGCACATGAAACATGCATGTGCTCTTTGATACACCTTCCTGTACTAAATTATATTCCTTGTACAATACAGTACAGTTGTTAGAGGGTGTTTTAAATTTATTGTTTTGAACATTTTTCCAGTAAACAAACAAAAAGTACAGTTTTGTACCTACCATAAATGTAGATGTCCGATAGGTATGCATCTGCAGTCATCACATATGGGTTGTCCTGCCTCAGGCAGCCCTTCGGTCAGCCGGATTCCAAAGTCTGGGTCCAGCGTCGGCTGATGTTGCCCCTTCCCCGACGTCAGAGGGCCTGGGGTATAAAAGCATCAGCCAATGCCATCTTCCTCAGTTTTTCTTGCCCCAGATGCCAGGTGCCCTCTAAGGAAGGCTAAATTTGGAGAAATGCAATAAATTCCAAACATGCACAAAAATATATACATATATAAAAACAAATACACCATAATAGATAACCCCAGCTAGCTATGAGAGGGGAATGTACCCAAGAAATACCACAGAGGGGAAGGAGGGAGGGTAAACCTGACTGCAGATGCATACCTATCTGACCTCTACATTTATGGTAGGTACAAAACTGTACTATGTCCTTCAAGGATGCATCTGCAGTCATCACATATGGGTAGAATACCATAGCCAATCTGGGGGTGGAGGATCTATGTAAAGGATGGTGTAGCTAAAATGCCCTGCAGGACTGCCGTAGCAAAGCCTGCTCTGGATCTGGAATATAAAGGTAAGTTGTAATGCTTGGAAAATGTATGCACAGAGCTCCATGTAGCAGCTTCTAAAATGTCCTTGGTAGCCACCCCTCTAAAGAAGGCTGTGGAGGTGGCTGTGGCTTTGGTCGAATGAGGTCTAATGTTAGCTGGCACAGTTTTTCCATGAAAGGAGTAACAGAAACGAATGCAATTCCCTATCCATTTTGAAATTGTCTGTTTTGAAATTGCTTTTCCTTGTGCACCAGCAGCATATGCTACAAACAACTGGTCAGTTTTTCTGTAATTTTTAGTTCTGTCCAAGTAGTAGCGCAACTGTCTGTGTATGTCCAGGGTGTGCAGAAGCTTTTCCCCTTTGTTTTGTGGATTTGGAAAGAAGGTAGGCATGTGAATAGCTTGGTTTAATGAGACCCTAGATACCACCTTTGGCATAAATGAAGGATTGGTTCTCAATGAGACTCTGTCTTGATGAAAAATAAGAAATGGCTGTACTGCCATGAGGGCTTGTAACTCAGATACTCTTCTTGCTGAGGTTATGGCCATAAGGAAGGCAGTCTTCCAAGCGAGGAACTGTAGTTCTGCAGATGCTGCTGGTTCAAAGGGAGGCAGTGTTAGTTTTTCCAACACGAAGTTAAGGTCCCAAGTAGGCAGTGGTGGTTTCCTTGGAGGATTGATGTTTTTAATTCCTCTTAGAAACTGTCTTAGCAGAGGATGAGAGAAGACAGGTGGATCAGTATTGTACTCTGCTGAAATTGCTGAAGCGTGAATTTTAATGGAAGAGTAAGACAGGCCATTGTGGAGCATTTCTGCTAAATATTCCAGGATATGCGCCATGTTCATAACTGTTGCATCTAGGCCCTTTGAGGTGCTCCAGGTGTGAAATCTTTTCCATTTTGCTGAGTATGCCTTTCGTGTGGAAGGCCTGCGAGCTTCCATGATGATATCCTTCACTCTCTTGGATAGCTTATCCTTGTGATGAGTCAAGGTATTTTCCAGGCAGCTAGCTGTAATGTTTTCAGGTTGGAATGCAGAGCTTTGTAATTGTGCTGTGTCAGGAGAAGCGGCCATTGTGGCAGAAGCCATGGTTTTGTCCGTGACATGCTCTTTAGCAATGGGTACCAGTGCTGTCTTGGCCAGTCCGGAGCTATCAGAATCAATCTTGGCTGCTCTGCCCTGATCTTCAGTAAGACCTTGGTCATTAATGGAAGAGGTGGGAATGCATACACTGTTAGAGCTCTCCAGCTGAAAGAGAGGGCATCCACTTTCCATGCTTGTGGGTGGTATGTCCTTGTGCAGAATTTGTCCAGCTGATGATTGTGTGGGGAGGCAAAGAGGTCTATGTCCAGTCTCCCCATGATTGTGTTATCTGATGGAAGATGTCTGGGTGCAGCATCCATTCGTGTGCATCCATGATGTTCCTGCTTAAGCTGTCCGCCAGTATATTGTCCTTTCCTGGTACAAACTGGGATTGCAGCTGTATTTTGAGAGTCAGGGAAAGTTCCCATAGATTCATTGCCAGTCTGCAAAGAGGGTAGGAATGGGTGCCTCCTTGCTTGTTTATATACCACATAACTGTAGTGTTGTCTGTCCTTATTAGCAGGTGGCCTTGATGTAGAAATAACTTGAAGGCCTCGATTGCATATATCACTGCCAGCATTTCCTTTTGGTTTATGTGCATGCGTAGCTCTTTTTGTGACCATAGTCCTTGAATGCATCTTCATTCCATGTGCGCTCCCCATCCATGGTCTGAAGCGCCCGTGGTAATGGTTTGGCTGGCTATTGGTTTGCTGAAGGGTAAACCCCTGTTTGACTGGCTTGCTTGAGCCCACCACAGAAATTCCCTTTGAAGGCATGGGATGAGTGGTATCAAAGTTTCCAAGTTGTGACTGTGCTGAGTCCATAAACTCCTTAGGTACCATTGGAGTTTCCTCATATGTAGCCTTGCTTGAGGAATCAGAAGAATGCAAGAAGCCATGTAACCCAGGGCCTGCAGGATTTTCCTTGCAGTCAGTTGAGTTTGTCTTGACAGGTTTTTGAAGTAATCTGGTAGTTGGTTTTGTTTTTCTTCTGTGAGGAAAGCCATTTGGGTGGTTGTGTCTAGATCCGCACCCAGAAAAGTTATTCTTTGGGATGGTACAAGTCTTGACTTGTGAATGTTGACTGTATATCCCAAGGCCTGAAGAAGATAGATGGCATAATTCAAGTGTTTTACCAAAATTTGTTGGCTGTCCACTTGTATAAGGCAGTCGTCCAGATACGGGTATATTTGCATCCCCTGAAGTCTGCAGTGTGCAATTACTGATGCCAGGCATTTCGTGAATACTCTGGCAGTAGATAAGCCAAAGGGCAATGCTGAGAATTGATAATGCTCTGAACCTGCAAGAAATCTGAGGTGTCTTCTGCAGCTTTGTCTGATAGGGACATGCAGGTATGCCTCCTTGATGTCCAGAGTTACCAGCCAAGACCCTTTGCCCAGCATGGGAAGGAGTTGCTGTAGAGTCAGCATTCTGAATTTTGGCACAATGAGATAAGTATTTAGTGTGGACAAGTCGAGAATAGGCCTCCATTGCTTTTCTTTTCTTGGAACAAGGAAGAGTCTGGAATAAAACCCTTGGCCTTGTTCTGCGAGAGGAACCTTTTCTATTGCTTTCATTTTCATTAAGTTGGAGATTTGTTTCAAAGCCTCTGCCCTTTGATTTGATGGCAGGTCTGGCATGCCTTTTCTTTTCGGTAATGTGTGGAAATGGAACCTGTATCCTTTGTCTATTATTTGTAGTGTCCATTTGTCCTTTGTAATAATGTGCCAATTTTCTGAAAATAAGGAAAGCTTTCCACCCAAAGGTGCTTCCAATTGAGCCCTGGTTGGCGGTGTCAAAGTAAAGTCATTGAGTCTGTCCTTGTGCAGCAGTTGTAGGCCCTGCACTACCTCTCTGGTTGGGATGCTGCCATTGACGTCCTCTGTAGGAGCCTCTAGCTTGCCCTCTATCTCTGGCACGCCTGTTCTTGCCTCTCTGAAATCTGTCTGTGTCTGGAAAGGACCAGTTCTTGGAAGGCCAATTTCTGCTGAATCTTGGTGGTTGGACTTGCATAAAATCTTTGACTGTTTGTACAGATTTTGCCTGCACAGAATTTGGCTACACATTTTAATGAAATTCACATGGGAAGTCTGGATGGGTTTCAGGCTACAGTTTTAGATAGTATAGTCCTTAATAAATTTATGAGTGATGAACAGGTTAAGCAATTATTAAGGAAAAAAGAAGCATTTCTGATTTTGAAATTTGATACTATGTTTCCTGTTGGATTGAATCAGGAATGTTTCTGGAAAAGTTTTGTGTAAATATGTACATAAGGTTCTGTTTTTTTAAAAAAAGTGTAATTAAGCTTGTTAAGCAAGTAATTAATTATTCTGTTAAGGTTTAGTATAAATGGATCTAAAGTTTTTTAAGGTTTTGTACTCTGTTAAAGGCTTTTGGCCGAGGCGCTAGAGGTTTCTAAGCTGTATACTAAGTAAAAAACCTGTACGCTATGCCAAAGTCCCAGTAAGCTTCAAAGCACAAACAACTCCAAGTGAAAAGCAACAGGACACTGCTGTGTTGATAAAATATAGATAAAATTTAATCCAACATAGACAAATAAAACACCAGGTAAGCTTGGGTTACACCCTTCATCAGACAAAAATACATTCTTCAAACAACATTTTTAAAAGATGAGACAACCAATAGCATCTAGTGAAAAACCCGCCTATTTTGGAGAGTGGGTTTAACTGGAATGACATCATTTAATCCTGGTATTCTGTGTGCCATAAACTCTATGATCCATCTTGATTCAGCCAAAGCTGTCTGATGTTTTACATCACCCTCCCTATTGTTTGGTTTGATGTTAACAATAGCCCTGAATTTGAAGCTATGTGTGGGGTTGCCACTGATATGCCTAGAATCTAATTTGCTTTGTAGCTGCTGAACTTCTAACTTCAACCCTTCTAGTTCAGGGGCAAAGAACTCGTTCAAAAGGTTCATGTATTGGAAACTAGTGTTGATATTCAGTGTTTGCCACCTCGCTAATAGATCCGGATATCGATCTCCCTGGGCTGGCATACAGAGTATCCTCATGCCCCTAGGCACTATGCCATATTCGAGACATGCTTCCAAATGGAAGGATTGCCATTGTAAATGTTGCATTTTGTTCATTTTAAAGGAGAGATCATGTAACAAATCCTCAAAAGTTCTATCTACAGCCATTGGTACTGATTTACCTTGTTGTCCATCCTTCTTGACAATAAAACCTAGGTTCAGTAATGGATTGTCTTTCATAACCAAGGTTTTGTTCCAACGACAGTTACTTACTTCACCTGAACCGACATTCAGGGAAGAAACATCAATTTCAGTTGTATACCTCACAGCATGCATAGCGTGACAAATATAAAAGTCCAAATACTAAGTAAAAAACCTGTACGCTATGCCAAAGTCCCAGTAAGCTTCAAAGCACAAACAACTCCAAGTGAAAAGCAACAGGACACTGCTGTGTTGATAAAATATAGATAAAATTTAATCCAACATAGACAAATAAAACACCAGGTAAGCGCTTTTGGGTTACACCCTTCATCAGACAAAAATACATTCTTCAAACAACATTTTTAAAAGATGGGATATGTAAGGCCTGTAGTCATATTAATAAAGAAACCACATTTATACATCCAGTAACTAAGAAGGTGTTTCATTTAAAAGGAAGGGCCACATGTAGGACAATGAACATGGTGTACTTAGCTGAATGTGTTGAATGTCCTTGTTTCTATGTTGGAATGACCAACAATATGTTCAAGGTTAGAATCTTGCAGCACTTGAGTAGCATCAGGAATAGTGACCCAAGTAATGCCCTATATAGGCATATCAGTGGCAACCCCACACATAGCTTCAAATTCAGGGCTATTGTTAACATCAAACCAAACAATAGGGGGGTGATGTAAAACATCAGACAGCTTTGGCTGAATCAAGATGGATCATAGAGTTTATGGCACACAGAATACCAGGAATAAATTATGTCATTCCAGTTAAACCCACCCTCCAAAATAGGTGGGTTTTTCACTAGATGCTATTGGTTGTCTCATCTTTTAAAAATGTTGTTTGAAGAATGTATTTTTGTCTGATGAAGGGTGTAACCTGAAAGTGCTTACCTGGTGTTTTATTTGTCTATGTTGGATTAAATTTTATCTATATTTTATCAACACAGCAGTGTCCTGTTGCTTTTCACTTGGAGAGGTTTCTAAGCTGTGTGCTCTTAATAAATTTCCTTCTACGGAGTTGCTGGTTTATCGTGTGTGGTTCTTCAAGTTTTCCTTGTCTGCTGTGGTTATCTACAATATGACCAGTGATTCCTTAGTGGGTTTACCAAGGATTTTCCTAGATAATCCACTGGAGATTTTACCCAAATCTATGGATACTGCATCAGTAACGATGGATGTTACAGCTGGGTCGAATTCTACATTTATTGTATCTAATAGAAATGATGGTTCCAGTTCAAATGAAACAGGCAATGGGGTGCTTAATAAATGGACAAAAGACAGAAAGTTATGGAATCAGAATCCCTTTTCCAAAATTGGTAAGAAAACGGAAACTTTTAATAATCCAGAAGTATCTGATATGCTTTCATGTATGGAAAAACTATTGTTTAAAGAGACTGCTGTATTCTTAAATTCACAAAGTATGCAGAGGTATGAGGAGTTAGAAATTACTCCTCGTGGTCTCAGAGCTGCTAAAAATCCTTCTACTCCGTTTGATTTGACTGTATTAGAAGAACGCTCTTTTCATGAGAGGTGGATTGCTGCTGCACATAAGTGCAGCTTAGAGCGGGTATATATCCTGGTTGAACGTGATCAATTAAAAAAACAGAAATTAAGAGAGGAGATTAGAGGTTTATGTAAAGACATTACCAATATTATATCTCAAGAAGAATTACAATGTTTCCTGGTTAAAACAAATGAACAATTGCTAGGATATGAGCGAGAATTGATTGACAGGAAAAAGAACAAACTAATTCGCGATATACGTGATTACGACAACAAATGGGTGTTTCTTGTAGCTACGAATCCTAAAGGGTGGAAACCACAGGTTCAGTTTGATCCACAGAAGAAGCGAGCTCAGAATACGGAGAGCAGGGCTTTTACATTGGGGGAAAGTATAACTTCAGTAACAGAAGGTGATACAGATGAAGATTTCCCTTATTTACCGCCTGCTGGTAATAATACTTACCTGAATACTTTTCGTGGAGGTTTCAGAGGTCGGAAACGCAGTTGGAATGGGACAACACAGGGTTATTACCCAGAACAGCGTACTTTTCAACGGACAAACAAACGAGGCAAATGGGACTAATATTGTTAGTAATTTAACTGCATGTGAGTATGTAATTAATCTGTCTGGTTTTGAACTTTCAGATAATCATATAGCTGTATTAGAAAAAGGTTTAAAATTCATACCTACAGTCTTACTGAGACTGCATGAGTTGAAGTGTGACATTTTTCGTTTAGTACGAAAGTTAAAGCTTATACATTTCTTCAATATAGAAGTTGAGAATAATAAGAATGGGAATGATGCAAATGAACAAAGTAGTAGTTCGGATGATAGTTTCTATTCATGTCGTCACTCTATGGATAATGAAGTTGTTTGTAGTAATGCTTATTGTAAGTTAAATACGGAAAATATTAAAGTGAAAAGTGACTTTATTCCTTATTGTAAAAACGAATGTATATCTCGCTTTGATATGTCATTGAATTATAATATACAAATAGCATTTAATAGATTTATGAACAAAAATAAGAAATGTATAAAGTACAATTTAGATAAAAATGAATGGGAATGTTTAATTAATAAGTAAGAATGAACAAATTGTGTTTAAACCTGCAGACAAAGGTGGGAAGTTGGTAGTATTGAACTTTATTCAATATTCATCTATGTGTTATATACATTTAAACGATAGTACAGTATATCAATATATAGATATGTCAGATTATTATAAAGCTCAAGCTCAATATATTGAATTATTAGATAAAGGCAAAATATTGCATTATTTTTCAACTAAAGATGTAAAAGATAAATTTGCTATAAGGAATCCTAGAATGCCATGTTTTTACTGTTTGCCAAAAATTCATAAGGATTTGAAAAATCCGCCAGGACGCCGTATTGTTTCGGCTAGTGGAAGTTTTTTGAATAATATTTCTTGTTTTTTACATGAATTTTTAGTTCCAGTAGTTAAAAAACTACCATCCTATGTAAAAGATGTATTTGAATTTTTGACAAAAGTGGATCAAGTAAAATGGGAAAAGGATATGTTCTTTATAGTTATAGATGTTGTAAGCCTTTATACTATTATTGAACATGTAGATGGTATAAGAGCTATTAAATATTTCTTAGGTGAAAGTCCTATGGTAGGATATATTGTGGAATTAATTATGATGTGTCTACAGAATAATATATTTGAATTTGATGGAAATTTATACAGACAAACACAAGGAACAGCAATGGGAGCTCCGTTTGCCCCTTGTTATGCCAATATATTCATGGGTCTGTTTGAACAATTGTATATTTATACTAATCAATTTTTTCAAAATTTTGTGATCAAGTACTATAGATACATAGATGATCTCATCTTTATTTGTAAAGGTGGTATTGAGTTAGTTGATCAGTTCATAAATGAAATACAGACAAATGACATGGGAGTAAAATTTGATGGATTACAGAAAGGAAATAAGGTTAATTTTCTGGATGTAGAAATACAAGGTGAGAGTTATTTTAAAAAAGTAGTCACTAAAATACATAGGGAATTTCCAGAAGATAATAATATATTACATGGTGAAAGTTATCATCCCTTGCATACTATTAAATCTATTCCATATGCTGTGTTTGTTAGAATAGCAAGATTATGTAGTAATATTTCAGATAGAGATAGAGAATTATATGATAGTTTTCATAGGTTCAAGGAAAGAGGTTATGATGAAATTAACCTAAAAGAGAGTTTAAATAAAGTTTTTTATAAGGAAAATAGAAAATGTGGCTGGATAATTTATAAGAACAGTAACAAAATGGATAAGGAGGAAAATATATATTTTACTACTACTTACTCAGTTTTATCTGAGGAAATCTTAGATATAGTTAAATCTAGTTGGAATATTGTAAGAAAGGAAGTAGATTGTTTAAAACAGAAAAAATTACTCTTTTCTTTTAATAGGGGTATAAATATTAAAGATTTCATAGTGCACAGTAGGTTTCAAAGACCTAAAGTTGAGATATTAAGGGGTATAAAGGAGAAAGGTACAGTAGTGTGTGGAAAATGCACAATTTGTAAATATGTGACTATGACTTTTGATAAAATTAATGGAAAGAATTTTCAGACAAATGGGTGTTTTACTTGTAGGAGCCAAAAAGTTATATATGCAATTAAATGTACGTGTAATAAATTTTATATAGGGGAAACGAAAAGACAGTTTTCGTGTAGGATAAAAGAACACATAAGGGACATTAGGAACTGTAAATTAACTAGTCCAGTGGCTACACATTTTAATGAAATTCACATGGGAAGTCTGGATGGGTTTCAGGCTACAGTTTTAGATAGTATAGTCCTTAATAAATTTATGAGTGATGAACAGGTTAAGCAATTATTAAGGAAAAAAGAAGCATTTCTGATTTTGAAATTTGATACTATGTTTCCTGTTGGATTGAATCAGGAATGTTTCTGGAAAAGTTTTGTGTAAATATGTACATAAGGTTCTGTTTTTTTAAAAAAAGTGTAATTAAGCTTGTTAAGAAAGTAATTAATTAATTATTCTATTAAGGTTTAGTATAAATGGATGTAAAGTTTTTTAAGGTTTTGTACTCTGTTAAAGGCTTTTGGCCGAGGCGCTAGAGGTTTCTAAGCTGTGTGCTCTTAATAAATTTCCTTCTACGGAGTTGCTGGTTTATCATGTGTGGTTCTTCAAGATTTTGCCTTTTCTTCAAATTTCTTTAAGACCTCCTGAGCAGTGGAGCCAAATAACTTTTGCTTTTCCAGTGGAGCATCCAGAAGCTTTGCTTTAACATGGTCTGGCAGAGATTGTTCCTTCAGCCAAGCATGCCTAAGTATGACTGCACCTGTCATAGCTGACCTACATGAAGCTTCCAATGCATCATAACCACACTGCAAGAAATGGTTGCTAACCTGTTGAGAGTTATGTACCAGATCCTGAAGTGTTTTACGATCTAGGGGTTCAGGTGAAGACAGCTTTTTATGCAATTCATCTAACAAATATTCTTAGTACTGAATCATATGAAATTGACAGTTTAAAGCCCTCATAGAAAGGGTAGCAGAAGTATACACTTTTTTACCCCATCGCTCTAAAGCCCTGGACTCCCTTTCAGAGGAGTGGATTTTGTAGTGACAGCTGCAACCCCTTTAGGGCCCTGGGAGATAGTTTCTGGATCAGCAGAGTGGGCCTTGTAAAGGAAAAGGTGTGATTCTGGGACCCTGTAGTACCTATCGGGTTTGGCAGGAGCCGGAGGGAGAGTGTCAGGGGTTGTGCTAGATTCATAGTACACATCATCAATGACATTCAAAACAGGGGGAATAGCCAAAGGTCTATGCTGAGGCAAATGCAAGAAGGTCCTTAATCTCTTCCTGGAATCAGAGAATTCCTGGCCCTGCCATTGGAAATGCTCCCTCATAGTGTGCAGAGTTTCCCCAAAAGACAGTTCTTCAGGAGGGGAGGCCAAAGGGATAGATTCCTATGCATCTGAATCCTCGTAGGCCGGAAAAGCCTCCTCCTGGTAGTCTGAGAGAGCAGAGCCATCAGAGGTCTCATCTGAGGAGAGGGGATCAGAGGGCTCAACCCTGGGCCTTTTTTCTGTAGGAGGTTGAGAGCCCCTGTCTGGATGAGGCTGAGAGACCCTAATTAATGAAATAAGGTCCTCTGCTAGACTAAGGATTTGAGAACCTGTAGTGGGCCCCTGAGGGATAACCCTGGGAGGCATAGATTTTGAGTGTTTAGCAGCTTTAGCCCTAGAGAATGCCTTAATAGACATGGATGCAGGAGGCCTGGCTGCACCACGTGCTGGTGTAGTTTTGTCTAAGGGAATGGTGTCGGAAGGTTCCTGGACAGCAGATTCCAATGGAGATTCAACAACCGATACAGTAGTGGCCTCCGGGGCCAAGGTTGTCGGTTGTACGGTTTCGGTGGACGGTAGAACCAAGGACTCGGTTTCAGCCGAGACCGAGACACTATTGATGAGCCTGGCCATGGTTTCAGCGAAACCGCGGACGCGTGTCGGTCCTTGTCCTTCCGTTTCTGTATTAAATGTGAAGTCGTCTCCGGCGGCATTTTGTAACAAAACTAGCCCCAAAAATTCCTCTGCAAACTCCGACCCGGCGTCTTAGAGTCGTCGGTTGAAAGCACAGGCGGAACAGGCGAGGCGTCATGGTCCGGGCCTAGGCAAGGTAGGCAGTAAGAGTGGAAATCCTTATGAGGTATTTGTTTCCCACAAGTTAAGCAATTATTAATTTTATCTGACATCGGATGAGGCAAGAAAGAGTCCCCAGTGCCAGCTTTGAAGTCTTCGGTTTTGCTGAATTACAGGAGCTGGCTGACCAGCACTTGCGAACTGCTTCTGCTTCGGGCACCACGCGGCAAGAAAGACTGAGGAAGGTGGCGTCGGCTTTTATACCCAAGCTCTGGCGTGGGGAAGGCGACATCAGCGATGCGGACCCAGACTTTGGAATCCGGCCGACCGAAGGGCTGCCTGAGGCAGGACAACCCATATGTGATGACTGCAGATACATCCTTGAAGGACATCGCATGCACCAGTAATGACAAAACTGCCCAATTCAGAACATTTTTCCAGTAAACAATTAAACAAAATGCATGCACCAATAATGACAAAACCGCCAGTTCATGGGGGGGGGGGGGGGGGGGGGTCAAAAGCCCAAAAATCAGGGACACATTAAACACAGCTTGTATAATCTTGGAAAGTTGCTAGAATAAAATTCTGTGTTACCACCATACATTTTACTGCCAAGGTCCCTGTGCAAAACAGTAAGAGCAACATATCACTACGTCAAATCACCTGCTTTGTGAAAGAAAAATTCTGCATTACCACCATACATTTTACTACCAATGTCCCTGTGCAAAACAGTCAGAGCAACATATCACTACGCCAAATCACCTGCTTTGTTAAAGAAAAATGCTGTGTTACCACCATACATTTTACTGCCAAGGTCCCTGTGCAAAACAGTCAGAGCAACATATCACTACGCCAAATCAGCTGCTTTGTGAAAGAGTGGAAGACTGAAACTTAAATGGCTATCATTTAATGAATTCAGTTCTCACCATAGCTGTCAACCTCTTAGCACAAAACACCTGGACAAACCCAGTAATGAGGGAATACAACCCTCAAACATATTCAGTGAATTCAGTTCTTGCCATAGCTGTCAACCTTAGCACAAAAAACCTGGACGAAGCCAATAATGGGGGAATACAGTCCCAAAAATAGGGACAAATTTCAAATATTCATCTTATAAACTTATAAAATTGCAAGAATAAAAGGTTTTGTGTTACTATGTATTTTCTGAAGAATATGAAGTCTGAAATTCAAATGCCTGTCAATTTTACTTATTTAAAATTTGTTAACCAGGAAAGTCTGACGAACAAAAACAATTTTCAGCAGAGGCCCAGGGAGAAATATTGCAGACACATGTCTTTGTAAAATAGCAGGACACCAGAGCAAACCCACACAAACACAGGAAGAGATGCAGACTCCACACAGAAGGCACCCCAGCAAGAATCAAACCAGAAAACCTGTAGCTGTGAGGCAACAATGCTACCACTGCACCATCAAATATTTAAGGAATTAAACATTCAGAAACCTGAAGTCTGAAATTCAAATGCCTGTCAATTTTATTTAACATTTGTTAACCAGGACAGTCTGACTTGGAACAAAAAAACAATTTTCAGCAGAGGCCCAGGAAGAAATAATACAGACACATGTCTTTGTAACATGGGAGAACACAAAAGCAAATCCACACAAACACAGGGAGAAGATGCAGACCCCACACAGAAGGCACCTCAGCCAAGAATCAAACTTAAAACATGCAGCTGTGAGACAACGATGGTACCACTGCACCATCAAATATCTAAGTATGCAAGTATTTAGAAACCACAGATATTATGAGGAACAGAACAGATCAAATATGAGGCAAAAATCTGCAATTTTGTTTACAAATGGTGGTGGATGGAATTCAGGACCATACCACCTGCATACAAGGTACAAGGCTCAAGCCTGAGGTATTTCCTACCACACCACCATGAGTTTGCTCTAGCCACCAGTATATAGCAACTGGGGCATCACACACACACACACACACACACACACACACACACACACACACACACACACACACACACACACTGCTCACCTTGCTGATGAGCAACCATAGATATCCGAACAGTCCAAATCCCGCTGGTGTACATTAGCTGCTTGCTGATATCCGAACAGTCCAAATCTCTGCTGGTGTATATTATCTGCTTGTAATTGGTCCAGTGCACCTTGTTAGCTGCTACATGCATCTTGATTGGTCCAGCCTGCTACTGCTGCAGTCCGGTGTTCCTCCATTCTGTGACATCACCACCACACAGACTGCTGGGCATCTTGGGGCCGAGATACCTTTCCCCCTATCTAGACTGCTGAGAAAGCAGTCTGAGAGTGTTCACATGTATCTAGAGCGTGCGCACATGTGCATAGTACTTCCCGGAATTACAGTTTTTGTGTTTCTTAGTTTTATTTTTATTTGTTTTCTAGGTGGGAGGGCTGCAGTCCTGCAGTCCTATAGCACGAGCCGCCCCTGGCAGACATTTTTCCCCATGCATTTAAGAGCTTATAGTTATGGATATGGAGATGAGGATTTCAGGATGTTGGTTTTAGGAATTATTTACTGGGTATAGGATATGAGGTAGGCAGGGAAGAGTTCTCTTAGGTATATTTAAGGGAAGGCAGAACCTGAGTGAGTTTTTTTAGTGCAGGCTGATTGTGGAAAATTTTTTTTGATGCAGGCCAGCATCCAAGCGATCAGCTGAGGTAGTACTTGTTGTATGGTAAGGTAAATAGTTGGATCATGGTTTTCTGGGGAGGTAAGAGAAGTTTTTCCATTATTTGTTGTCAGTGGTTAGGTTAGTTAGCAGCTTATAGATGTGTAACTGAAGTAAATGTGGTGGGTACAGGAAAACTGCAGCATTAGTTAGTTGTTATACTTGTTGGATGGTGCAGTGGTTGCATTATTGCCTCACAACAAGAAGTTCTCCAGTTTGATTCTTGGCTGGGGTGCCTTCTGTGTGGGGTCTGCATGTCCTCCCTGCATCTGTGTGGGTTTCCTCCCATGTTGCAAAGACTTGCATCTGGAGCGATTCTCCCCAGGGCCTCTGCCGAAAACTGGCTTCATTCTAAGTTGGACTTTCCCAGTAATCAAATGTTAAATAAAATAAATTATAGACTATGAAACGATTTATGAAATCTCTCTTGTTAAGTACATGATAAGACTAGGTATTGGTGATCGTGGTGGTGGTAGAGTGGATTTAGTAAGTTTAGTCAATTTTCATCTCTAAACTTACTAAATCCACTCTACCACCACCACGATCACCAATACCTAGTAAGTTTAGTCAATTTTCATCTCTCTCTCGCCTCACAGCAAGAGGTTCTCCGGTTCGATCCTCGGCTGGGGTGCCTTCTGTGCGGAGTCTGCATGTCCTCCCTGTGGTCGCGTGGGTTTCCTCCGGGTGCTCCGGTTTCCTCCCACATCCCAAAGACATGCTGCAGATGGATTGGACACTCTAAATTGGCCTTAGGTGTGCGTGTGAGTGTGCCTTCTGTGGAAGGTTGGGCGCCGGGCTGGCAACTCGACACCGTAAAACTCCACTGCCATTCAATGTGCGGACAGGTGATCCGCTGTGGCGACCCCTAACCGGGATAAAGCCAAAAGAAGAAGAAGAAGTCAATTTTCATCTCTGTATATGTATCATCTGTTCCTATATTGAGATTTTCTCCCCAGGTCTCTGCTGAAAATGGATGAAATTACCCAGCTGGACTTTTGTGGTAAAAAATGTCAATAGATAAATAAATTGGTAGAGAGTGGAGTTGCATTCATTAGCATAAGACCTAGTAAGCATCATTATGCAGGTTCTGGAGGTATACATAGTAGAGTCCCCATCTAGCTCACTCGCAATGTTAACAGGTATAAAGGAAGTCAATATATAGAGGAGTAGAAGTAATGCCTGGCTGTCAGGTGTTCCTGGTAGTATGGTAGCCTGCTTTTGTAGTCAGGTACACTCTCCTTCTCCCCATCCCCTCCTCCCTATAGCTCTCAAGTAAAAATAAGAACAATAATACTAATTCAAGTATTGAAGGACAAAGAGTTTGAGGGTAAGGTTAGATGATGGGTGCATGGTAGTTGTCTACTTGATCTTGTGGCACATTGTGTAACCCTCTCTTCTTCTTTCCCAAATGAATTATGGAGGTTTTGTACTGGCTAAATTATCACTTGCAGCCTAGTCTTTTAAAGATGATAGAGAGACCAGGTAGTTCAGCATGAGGGCAGTGTGCATGGAGGAGTGGAATGTGTTATGTGTCATCAGCTCCAAGGTATGCCTGGGAACAAAGGAGAACAGGGAGCAGTGAGGGGTCAAAGGTCTTTAGCACCACTGTGGCCCACACCAACAGTTAGAATAGCTGGAAGGGAATTATATTCCGGTGTAAGCATAATAAAAACAAATGCTTGAAGTTTGTGTGGTCCATCTGGTGGATATATGAGCTCATGGAAGTTTGGGGGAAAAGGTTTGCATATAGATTACTTCTGGCATGGTAGGCAACAACTGTTTTTGCTTAAGGAAGGGCTTTTGGATAACTGCAAATTATGGCAGGTAGTTTAAAACAATAACAAATAAAAAAAGCAGAAAGCACATATTTGGCTCATTACAGAGTTGTGGGGTTGTGGGGGGTGGTGGCTGACAGCTATGTGCAGGCTGATGAGTTGAAGTTTTGATTTGGTAGCTAGAGACTGGGAGGGTAGCCAGGGGAAGAAATGGGACAGATGAAGGCAGGTTGTGGCAAAATAACAGAAAATAAAAAGAGAGCATTATAACACACTAAAGGACTTGGGGTGAATTGGAGAATAGTAAAAAGAAAACAAAAAAGGACAGAGGGAAGAGGGAATTGCTACGGAAATGGATAGAAAAAATAGTTGTCAATAGATTTGGGGATTCAGCATTAAAGGGATCAGTTAGAGGGCTGCCTTGGCAATGATAGGGAAGGGCTGCCTTGGCAAGGAATGCAGTGAAAGTGATGATTATATAGATGTATTTAAATTAGATATGCAAAGGGGTAGGTGGGTAGGGAATGAGTTTCCAGTTGCACTGATCATTACTGACAAAGTTTATAGAAGACTACAAGTAAGATTTAGAAGGGTTAGGCAGTCTGGGAAAGTGAGGGGACGCTTATGTTATAGATGGGTGGCTGTGGGTAGATTTTAAAGGCTGAGACTTGGTATTTTGTGTCTGTGGTACGTCTTTTATTAGGGTAGTGAACATGGAAGAAAAGTGAGGAAATCCAAGCCTTGATGGCTGCTATTTTCCAGCAGGCAGCATCCAGACTGCAGTAGGCAAGCAGTGAGCAGTCTGGGCAGACCAAAGATTAGAGGAAGAAGAATTCAGAAAACAAAGGTCCATTGGCAAAGTTTCATGGGGAAGGAGGTCAGGTAAGTCAAAAGGTGGAGAAGAAATAGTTCCATTGGTGCACCAACCTGCTGCAGGTAATGGTTTTGTTATTGTCGTTGGTGAGGAGGTGAGTGTGGAGCAGGTAGAGTATGGTTACTTGAGGGGACTGTTGCAGTAGATGGATGAAGAAGGCTGGGTGAACGTGCAGGAATTATTTAGGGAAGGGGAAGGAAGGTGTTGGAGGAAGCAGTAGGTCAGTTGCTGGAGTGGTATCAGAGGTGGCAGGCAGTGTGCTAAAGTTCTTATTGGAACCGTCAGATGATGTGGGTTTTGGTCAATAGTTATGCCCAGAAATGGGTGTTTTACAAGGATTATTATGGCAGTCATGTTGGCAATGAATATTCATTACACCCCCCCCCCCCCTTGGTGAAGGAGAAGGATAAGATCTGGTGGGAGGAATTTATTCATTTGTTTGTCCTATTACACTCAGATGGTGCACAGATGATAGCAGAGGCAGAATTTTCTGCTTCTCAGGATGTAATAGTGGCCTTGGCTGGCCTGGGTTATAGGAGGCTGGCCATGTTTTGGGTTAGTACTCAGGATAATTGGATCTGGGGATTTATATATTTCATAGTGGTGATTGTGGAGAAACACATGGACCAGGCACTGTCATTGTTAGTGTATTTTCTGATCATATGGGAAGCCCAGTGGTTAAGAAGTGGCAAGATCTGGCTCAGGTAAAGGATGTGGATAAGTCCCTTGGATGGGACTGCAGCCATGCTGATACCTGGTTGGAAACAATGATAGATAAATTGGCAGTGGTGTTGAAAGGGTCAGAAAAGGAAGTGGGGAAGGAATGAGAGTTTGCTGAGTACTTAACAAGGTTAGGTGCATTCGGTGGGACATTTACTGGGTTGAGATGTTTGCATTAGGAAGGCAGTCAAGCTCGGGGGGGGTGTTAGTAACACTTGAAATGTCCACAAGAGGGGGGTTTTAGGGGCAGGAGCCATGAGGAGTGATAGGTGAATCAGAGGGTCATGGCCTTTCTGGAGAGGGATGGGTGTGCAGAAGACAAGCCAAGTCATTCCCCTGTTATGGTTGCAGTATTTAAGGCTCATCTGTTAAATTACCCATGTGAGGCAGTAGCTGCTGATCTGAGTAAAGTTTTTTTGGAGGGGTTCTTCATTCAGTCTGGAGTAGGGGAGGCATATCAAAGCTTGACTTTAGTAAAGGGAATGGAGTTACTAGTATGGAACATGTTGAAAAAAGAAATTATAAGGGGGGGGGAGTGATGGGCCTATTTGAGTGGCTACCTTTCGACTAATATAGACTATTTCCCCTGGCAGTGGATGGGCCCCTTATGTGGGACTAAGTGACAAAGAGAAGCCAGAAAAATTTTGCTCAGTTCATCACCTTTCATTTCTGCAAGGTGATTCAGTTAATGATTATATCGATGAGAGACCAATGAAGATTCACTCTGCATCCTTGGATGATCCTGTGGGGGCAAATGGGTAATTTTTTTGCCCCATGGGTGGGTAAGCTGATCAGTGAGTCAGGATTTAGGTTGCTACCAATATGAGAGCAAAAGTGGTGTAAGCTAGATATGTCATTGTAGGATAATTTCTACTTTGACAACGTGATGCTGATTGGTTGTGCAGTGGCTTGTGCTAATTTTCAGATGCTTAGCTCAGCACTGCTGTGGGTATGGCAACAAGACAATCTATCTCAATTTGAATGATTTTCTCTTGATAGGCAATGGCAAAGAAGGTGAGGCCAAGTCTCTGTCTATTTTTATTTGGATATATGCGAAGAGCTAGGTATTCCATTAGCTAAGCATAAAGAGGAAGCACCTGCTAAGGTCCTTATCTTTTTCTGCCTTGAGGTGGAGGTTGGGAAAGGTATTCTCAGACTGATGCAGGACAAGTTGATAAGGCTGAGAAAGAAGATGGGTCTGAATAGCAGCTGAGAAAGATAGAGTGAGGTGAGCAATGGAATTATTGGGCTTGTTGATCTTTGCATGTAGTGGTATGGGACCCGGTAGGGATATTTGTAGGTTAGTAGACGGCTTATTCAGGAGCAAGAAGAAGCATCACAGGGCAAGGGTGGGCAAGTTGAATAAGGAGGATCTGAGGGATTGAAAGGTGTTTCTTGAAAGTTTCAAAGGGGTTACACCAATGCAGAATGAAGCATTGGAAGGGTGCGTATTTCCATGGGTAGTAACAAAAATTTCCTGGCGTCTTCTTTGTCTCTTAGCCACTTAGTCCCACCTAAGGGACTTATCCACTGCCAAAGGAGATACCCTATATTAGTGGAATGGTAGCCACTCAAATCAGTCCATCACCACCCCCCAACAGAAAAATACATAGGTTAAAAAGATCTAACACTACTTCACTAAGAACATTGTAAATAGTTTGGCTGATTAGTGTTTGACAGGGAAGGTAATCAAGGAATAAGCTTCTATTTATTACCCTGGTGGGTGGGAAAGGATTTTGTACTCTGAGGTAGTGACTGCAATTTCCCTGTTACTTTTCCAGGGACTGAATGAAAGACGTGAGAGTGAGTTGATTTGGTAATGCTGCTAATAGAATTTTGTATTAGTGAGTGGTTTAAGGTTACACTACTAGCTGGTTGGTTTAATTTGTAGATGAATGCTGCAACATGCTTACTGTATGTGAATATTTCTCACAGGTGAGCTTTGGGGTGATATTGTACTTAAGGGCCTCACCAGTTCGTTTCGCGCAGAAGTGGGCATGTCACGAATTGAGTGACAACCCTATCGTGTTCGTGTTTGATGCATTGGTTGCTTAAAAGTTTGCTGTGGAAATGTATTTGAGATATAGTTATTCTATTGGAGATCTAGCTACTTGTTAAGCAGAGGAGACATTACAATGTATGAAGCTCTTTGTTGAATAGGTTTTGAAAAATCCTAATGAAACTTGATCTTTGGTTTGTGTCTTAGTTTGGCAGATATAGAGTAGTGAACAAATAAGGGACTTGGTATACTAAAGGTGCGTTACAGTCATTACTAAAGAAGTAGATATGATGGTATTCATAGCTAAGTTAAACATGTGTGCAGCAGACATTTGTGTGGCATGCACAGAGAAAGTGGCATTATTAGAGGTCTGCTTCAAATATGTGTGACCATCTAAAAGTCAAATAGACAGCCCAATGCAAATAAGTACACACTGATATTTAAAAGATGAGATGTATATAACTGCTGCACTGACGGTATGGTAACGATACAGTTTTCCTGCTTTTTTGTGACAAGCACTGCTGTTTTTAGTCACTTTGTTGTTAGCAAAGGTGTTTAGCTTGGCTTTGAGTTTTATTTCCTGCTTTGAGAGGCTTGATTCCACTGTATCTTAACCCAGTGTATAGAGAGGCACCCAGTGTATAGACAGGCACCCAGTGTATAGAGAGGCACTCTGCCTTGGAGGATGTGGTATATATAGGCCCTAGGTAACTTATTAACCTTAAGGAACAGGAGGTGCTGGAACAATTTTGATTACTTGGAGACATTGTAGGTACTTTGGTGAACTTGTTTGTTCTGCAAACTGGAACTGGAGAATTGCATGGCCTTCATATTCCTGTGAAAAGCAATGTTGGACGGTTTCCTTTCTTTCCTAGCTATGGTGCAATAAAATCTGTCAATTACTGATGTTGGTAACAGTCTACTGTTATTCATATTACATGTCAGTGCGCTTGTTTACATTGTGTTCTACATTCAGAGGGAATGCATATTCATGAATGATATATCATGGGGTGGGTTTTGGGCGGGGCTTTCCACTGCGCATCTGGTGAGGCCCTCAAGTACAATATCGCCAGCTTTGGTACATGCCTGCAATTATGACAATCTGTTTTTTTTATGTTTATTATGATTTTCAGTTGTATAAATTGTGTGAACTATAATAAAGTTGATCGCTCTGTAATTTCAGAGTGTGTGTGTGTGTGTGTGTGTGTGTGTGTGTGTGTGTGTGTGTGTGTGTGTATATATATATATATATATATATATATATATATATATATATATATATATTTGGATTCACTTCAGAAGCTCGAAATACTGAAATATCAAATTTCAGTATCTCGAGCCTCAAGAAGTCGAATCCACAGAAGAGCGAAAGTTCAGAAGCACGAAATTCAAAACCTCGAATACCGGAGGTTTTGAATTTCATGCTTCTGAACTTCTGCTGTGGTCATGTATTCAGGTAAGTGTGTGTGTTAAGGGTCTTGGGTAGGGGCTGTGGTGTGTGTCAGTGTGCTTTGTTGCTGTGATGTGTGTGTGCGAGGAGAATGTAGCTTGTGTGGTGATGTTTTGTATGTGTTTGTGTGTAGTGCAACCTTGGAGTGAGAATATTTAAGTAGGGGGGTGAGGGGGGTGCAGGGGGGCTTGCCCCCCTGCTTTCATGTAGTAGAGAGGTTGTCTGTGTTTGTGAGGAGAATGGTGTGTGTGTGTGTGTGTGTGTGTGTGTGTGTGTGTGTGCAGTAGTACTGCGAAATTCAAAATCTCCGGTGTGCGAGATTTTGAATTTTGTGGTTTTGAGTTTTCGCAGTTTTGTGGATTCGACTTTTTGGAGCTCAGGATACTGAAATTCGATATTTCAGTATTTCGAGCTTCTGAAGTGAATTTATATATATATATATATATATATATATATATATATATATATATATATATATATGGGGGGTGTTGAGTGGTTCATGGACAAACCTGAAGTGTTCTGTTTTACATGTAAAGTCAATGTAGACATTTTTATTTTTATGATGTGTCTCATGTAATACATATTATTATGTGGTAGATGCATACTTTTACAGAATGGGGAATGGCAAGCTCTGTAACACATACACTTTTAAGAGGTGCCATGGAATTAAAAAAAGGGTCACTCTCCAATGCTATAGCACTGATTTAAAAGAAAGCACCAAACTTCGTTCTCCTTAAAAGGTCTCTCATTTTCCTTTCTGTTTTCAAGCTGATTAAGTTAATAATGTTATCCTAGAATAGGGGAGAGTGTTAAATGTTTTTTATAAGTAAGTTATGCACCTGACCTTGGCTCCCGCCTTTCTAAATATATTAGCACTGAATAAGTTGAAAGGTAGTCAGTTCCCACAGACTAGATTGTGACAACAGAGTGTTAGGCACATTTTAAATAACCACACTCAGGGAAAGTTAACAAAATAATATGTTAAAGGGCAAATTAGAATTCCATGAATGCCCATCTAGTTAGCATATTGTAGCAAACTTTTGAAGAAAATATTTATTTTAAATATGCATGCAGACCAGTCAAATAAATACTGCTTAGAGACACAGTGCAGCTATTTCAAGGATATCTAATGCATGTAGCAGGCATTAATCTACTGCTCCCACTATAGTCTCTAGCTCAGACAATCAATTCCATTATCATAGGAAGTCATGGAAGCAGAATTACAGAAGACATTGAATTGAACTTTCTGTGAAAGTCATTTGGCAAATTTCATGCATGCTGAATTGATTTATTCCATAGTCTATTTGCATTCATACAGACTGTTACAAATATTGGCTTTATACTGGCAGAGTCTAATGATTTATAGTCTCAGGTTTCTTGTGTCTTAGAAGTTTGCAATAACTAACCACAAGTCAGTAGTAATTTATATTGTTTTTAACAATATTTGGAAAGACGAGGCGACAGTCAGGTGAAAGTAGATAGACAATCAACATGTATATAGTGTGAATGCAAGTGTACACTACAAGAGTCATCTTCTTATTCCATAGAAGTCCAAACTGGGTAGTTTTTTACTGGATCCATTGAGCAACATTGGTAGTTTCTCAATCTACCATGCACAGCACATATTTTTATATCATATAAACTATAGTGTGTCAGCTCTGTCATACAGTCTAACAATTTATAACACATGTCCTTACCTTCCCAGGGAAGACAGTGCAATGTACAGAAATAGACAATGTATTAACTGCCCCCCACTCACTCACACACACACACACACACACACACACACACACACACACACACACACACACACACACACACACACTCAGCAAACACCACATACACACTGAGTTAGGCTTTTTGCTGCATTCAAAGGATTAAAAAATACTAAAAAATAAATTGCATTTCATATATATGCAGTTTGTATCCATTTAAATATATAAAAACATTTTAAATAAAATTACATTCACTGCCTTCTGGGTTAATGTTACCAAAGTAATTTCTATTACTTGAAACAGTGACATGGTTATGATGCTAAGTGCGCTGTAATATGATAACTTAATTGAATCTCTCTGATGACATGTAGTTGTGTATCTGAATTTTCACAAGCAAAAAGAAAGCTCTGCACTCTTTAGCAGTGTGCCTAGCTGTATCAAAGAACTGAAACTGTCCCATTCTATATTTTTGTTTCTGTTTAACAAGGGTATTTTCATTAAAGTTGTTATAGTAGGTCCAAACCTGTACACTGTTTTCATAATCAGGTGCCCCTTTGTGTACTACTAGCAAATGATTAACCTTTGTTCACCATTTTGGTTTATCTGCATGTTCCTCCACTGGTGTATGCTTTGGTAGCACGTATAAGTATCTTCTTACCACTATGCGAACCTGGTTCTCTACCTGTTTCTAGTGACTTAAGGCAACACAGAATATGATTCAGTAAGTTCCATTTATTTATTTATATATTTTATTTATTTAACATTTGTTTACTGGAAAAGTCCAACTGGGACAGAGCCCATTTTCAGCGGGGGTCTGGGGAGAAACTCTCCCAGATGCATGCCTTTTAGAATTAGACTTCCATGCCATCTGTAGGTGTAGAGACAGAGGCTGGCAGATAATTAGCATCATTGCCATAGTTGTATGTAAAGTGAGTTGATACGTTGGACTGATGCGTGGAATGATGATTTACTGTAGGTAGGTCAATCTTATAAGCCAACATTACTCTGCAAGGACACAAAGCACTCCATAGTTATTTGGCTTTGTCACTTTCATGTATGGCTTAGATGTTATAACTCATTGGTGTTTAGCAAATAAGCCATCATTCTCATGTGTTATCGTAGCAAAAGTAGTCAAAACAATGTCATTGCACTGTTTCCACTTATCTTTTCAAGTAAACTCATCTGCTTTTCATTTACATTACTACAAAAACGTATCTGCATTAGTAAAGGATTAGTAAAGGAAATATGCATGACTCACCATTACAGCACAGGTGCGCAAAGGCTCTGCAAACTACAGGCCGAATGGTAACTATACTAGACTATAAATATATAGTTTGTTATATCTGGAGGTTTATTAAGAGTTAAGTTCCAAAAAAGGATTGCATAAATGCTTTATCTCACTAAATCCATATCACTGCACTCATCCTCACTCAGAGTTCACCACATCTATTTCTTTTATTCTGATCCTCAAACAAAAACAGCACAATTTATGCATAGACTACAGTCTAAAAGTGTGCATTCTCAGGCTGAATATGCATTATTCTCTGTGTTGTTCTGTTTTCTCTGAGCCAAGTTATATGATAATAATTAATAACAAAAGTGGCAAAGGCTATTATCAGGTACTCTGATTTATGGTCCTTAAAAATAAAATTGTTTTCATCAGATGAAATGCAGGAATTATACCTGCAATTTTGAAATGTAATTTGCAGAAATTTTTAGTCCTTCTCTATATCTGCAAAATTAAAGCACAGAACACTCAATACACCAAACTGACATTATTAATATATGTAGTAAATATAAGAATAAATATAGGTTAGGGTGTGTTAAGTACTGTAAACTAAAATGCCAGATTCTATGAAAATCTTAGTTTTCCAATACTCAGGTAATCCAAATTTGAGGTTTTCTAGCAGGTTTCCTGGAAAATTTAAGAGCACTGTCTCTAATTATTATTTCTTAGAACTATTGCATGCCAGGGATTTTCAAACAACATCATGCATAATTCATTAAGCCCCCTCCCCAAACCATGTGTGGTTTAATACTCAGCCATAATCCTGGGCTTTTGCCATGATTAAAATCTTAATGAGCAGCAATACTATAATATGACAAGTGATGTAATAACAAATATTTTAATGTCAGTCCTGCAAATCCTTAATAAACAGACAATAATGCATATAGTATGGAAACATCACTATCATGACAATGTTGCAAACAAATGTTATGAAGCCTGTGTTAGAAAAGAGAAATGAAATTATTTAAGTGTAAAATATGTATACAATGCCTATTTTGAAAGTGATTGAAATATAGACTGAAACATGGATTAGATGTCTATAGCATGCAAAATCTATCAAAAATAGATACCTTTAGTAACTCTAGAGTTATTGACTATCTGACCTATCTTCATGCTAAGAAATGGAAACTAAAATATTTTTTCTATTTTTTTTTTCTGGAGGCTTGTATCATAGCATCTATGGGCAGAATGTACTTAATTCCTTCTTCCTTATTGCTGAAACCTCCCTATCCATAATGTCATTAGATGAATACTGTGTGTTAGATGGGCATTTTTAAGGACTTGAGCCACAATTTGTCTGGTACTGGTACCATTACAGTTTATGTTCGAACACACATTCATTTATTCCACAGCAAAATTATGCTGATCCTGCTACAACAGACAATTTCAGTTTCAGAATTTTTATGAAAACTGTTGTGTTGTAGTTTCTGTTTTAAGTACAATGGCAATGCTGTCCAAAACAATGAAATAAATCCAATCCTTCGTTTAAAGTAAAAGTATATGCCATGGTAGGCAATAAGGCTGGCAGCCAACAAGACAAAGAAAAAAGTAACTATGAATATTATAACAGACATCATTTTGCTTCCCAGCTGAAGAGTAGGTTGTATACCTAGCTTCACTGACAGCAGGCAAATTCCAGCTGCAAGGAAGGCATACACCTACAAGGGATGCAGAATACATAGTCACATGGTTCTCGTTCCGTCAGGTTACTAATGCGTATGCATTTATGCAAGAACAGACAAAGTAGCATAGCAGGCAGGAAGACCCCAAAAAAAAAAACTTTTGACTACCATCTTCCTAACTCCGCTATGGAGAGGATGCAAACAAATTAGGAAACATCCAGAAGGTTCACAACATTAACAAAAATCTGCAAAGCAGTTACGTGTCTCCTTGGGATGAGCAATATATGGATCTTAGAAAAGACAAAAAATTAAAAAAGGAGTAGAATATTATTCAGCTGTATACCTCTCAAACTAAATAATAAATGCAGCTGCAATGCTAACTAATGTAGTCTTACCAGTCTGAAAGTCAATAGCTACACAGAAAGTAGATCCATTGGTTTAAATCAATAATAAAGCAGTCTGGTCTTAGTTTGGTGATAATTAATTGACTATAACAGCAACTGAAACACAAGGTGGTGACAAGGCATCCTCCTCCCGCCCACACCCCTGTGGCTCTAAATGTTCCAACTGGGAAAAGCTTAAACTTGAGGTAAGGACAATATTTCCTCACCACACACTCCAGTTGTCTGTGAGTCACATCACCTACAGTCAACAAATGGGAATCCATGTGATAATGTTGAACTGACATGAGTAGTTGAGTATTCCATTGAATAATCCCAGTGGTTGCATAGATACCATTATTTACCTTGTACCAATGTGTGACAGTACAGCATTTCTGAAAACATGAGCAACACATCAGGCTTACTTTGACAGGACCTTGCATTGTTCTAATGGAATATAACATTCTTGCCAATAGTTGTGGGAGCTACATACACATTGGGGATTCAGGTCTATATTGAGTTACACTTTTTTTCTGACCCAGATGTCCTATTTTTGAGAGGAATTTTATTGTTCCTAGACAACAAAGGTAGATTCTAAGTGGCATTATTTCCCATTTTTTTTTCAAAAATATGAAATTTCTTTTATAGTTTAGCTGTCTGTCATTTTAATGATTTGCTGTCTAATGTGCCCATACAGCTGTACTTTTAAATTATTTAATAACCTCATGTTCAGAATTTGCAGTGTATTTTGTGCTTTTAAAACATCTGCTCTGAATTGTTTTGGTGTTCCAATGCAGCAATGCAAAAGTAAGCATGTCATGCGTGTGTCGTGGAATGTTAAAAAAAGGTTTTACACGTGACTGCATGTTTGGGTGCACCTTTGCAGAATAACGTGATGCAGAAATAAGGTGTGGTAGATAACAGGCACCAAAATGCAGCATGTACAGGTCTCTTTAAAAAAAAAAAAAAGTTTATCTTGTACATGAATGATTTTACATGTTTTAAGAAATATGAATATGCACATACACATATGCATAAATGTTTACAGTTGACTTTGTAAAACTGACTTTAATTGACGAAGTGAACTAGTGCACATTTGTTTATTAAGAGTGTAATTCTGAAAGCTGGAATTGTTGTGGATGCTGGGAACATTGCCATTTCATATTGTCTGTGAAGTTTGCTTTTTGTGGAGGTAATAGGGGTTGTTTTCTACTACTAAACTGCAGAAGTGTAGCTACTCAGTGCTGTCCCCCAATCAGGAACTCCCTGAAGTTGAGAAGCAAAAAAAAAAAGAATAAAAGTTCTTCTACTTAACGAAAAGTCTTTCTTTGTTTTTAAACTACAGTTTGCACAACATACAGAGTGATAAGTACTTCTATTCTAATAAAAATAAATAAATAAACAGCTCTTTCCTTTAATCTGTAGCAAACTGATAAAGTAGCATATTTAGCGTAAGGAGACTTCCCCAGATGCTGGTGGGGGGGGGGGGGTTGTGAACAGACTTCCCTTAAATGTATTACCAGCTTTTAAAAGCCAGTATTGTATTTCAGGGTCACATCTGAGCACTGTACCAGTCTATGTGTGATCTATACTGTAGCAACTGTTTGCAACACAGTAGCAAGCAGTTTGCTACAGTTTAAAAGTAAAAAAAAAAGAAAATCTCTTTTTTCTTAACTAAAACCTGAGCACTATAGCACTGTCTGCAGGCAGGTTGTACACCATAGTAACTGTTTGCCACATCTGTAGCGAGTAGTTTGCAAAATTTTTAAAATTTTTTTTAATAAAATGTGTCGAGAAGAGTTGAGGACAGGGCACAGAAATGGAACCTCAGTGGCTGGGCAGGTGAGAGAGTGTACTTTACACCTGGAGTGGCTGTCCTCTTTGACTCATCCTACTATCAAAACATTTCTATATCCTGAAGTTAGTATTAAGGTTTTGTGTGTGTGTGTGTGTGTGTGTGTGTGTGTGTGTGTGTGTGTGTGTGTGTGTGTGTGTGTGTGTGCCGAGTGTCATGTGTAATGATACTGTTAGGAAAGAGTTTTTCATAAGGTAAGGAGAAAGGTTGAGTTTAGGGACAGCAGCAGCAGGGTAAGGTTAACACACATGAGTTAGGTGGTACTTAGGTTCATAGGTAGGTACTAGGCTATCAGCCCTAGGGCCTATAGAAGCCTAGCCAAAAAGGTACCCTGGATTTCGCCACCTAAGCAAGTTATTTTCCTGTGCCCCTGTCGAGCAGAGCCACAGAGGTGATCACTGGGGTGAATTTCCTATTTCCCATCCAATCATCAAGATTTTTCTTGAAGAGTGCTAATGAGGAGCTTTGTTTGATATAGATAGGTAGTTTGTTCCAGAGTATGGGAAGTCTCTGGGACAGGAATCTATCCCTCCAGCATGTTCTATTTACTGTGGTGACAAGGTTTAGGTCCCTAGAGCATGTAGCTCGGAGGGATTGGGATTTCTTTAAGTGGAGCATGTCCAACAGCTCTGGGTTTGACATAGATTTGTATGTTAGGCAGAGATCACCTCTGAGTAGGCAATATGCGACGGAGTAAAGCTGGAGTTTTTTGAGATGGTCTGTGTAGGACATCTGTTTGAGGCTGGTAATCCTCTTTGTGAGGTATTTCTGTGGCCTTTCCAGTTGTTGTAGATGTCTTGTGAGGTACATACCAAAAAGGGGCGTTATGCTCTATAATGGGTCTAATGAGTGACAAGTAGAGGGGAACAATGACCTCTTTTTTCCTGGATGAGAAACCTTTTGTGATGAGGTGTGCCATGTAGAAGGATTTCCTGACTACTGTGGCGATGCGATTATCAAAGGAGAGACTACTGTCCACGTGTGTCCCAAGGTCTCTTATCACACTTTCTGTGTTAAATAGACTACCACCTATGTGGTAGCTCATGGTGTACAGAGTTTTTACTAAAGGGGATGACAATGCACTTTTTGGCATTGAGCTTGAGGCCACGGCTTTGACACCAGGCATCTGTCTCAGTGAGGCCTTTTATAGGATGTCCACATCATTAGGAGTTTCAATTATGGCTCCTAGTTTGCAGTCATCTGCGAACTTCGTTAGCCAAAGACCTTCTATGTTAGCCTGTACTTCAGAAAAGTAGATACCAAACAGGAGAGGACTCAGGACTGCACTGAACCCTGTGGTACTCCACTTGTCACTGGTCTGAAGTCAGATTTGTTGTCTGCTACTTTCACAGTGTGTTCTGTCAGTGAGCCAGTTGGTAACCCATCTTGTGACATAGGGATTTATACCTAGTTTAGTTAGTTTATCTATAATTCTAGAGTGGGGGATGATGTCAAAAGCCTTGGCAAGATCTAGATAGGCTGTGTGAACCACCTTACCCTCGTCTATGGCTTTGGTGACTGCTTCAAAGAAGTCAATCAGGTTTAGGAGACATGATCTGCCTTTTACAAACCCGAACTGGGTGGGGTCCAGAGTTCAGAGATTACCAATGTCTTTGTTTATAAGTTACATGATGATACATTCCATGGCCTTGCAGACCAGGCTCGTTAGGCTAATGGGGAGGTAGTTCCCGGGGTCTGTGGTGGCTCCCCCTTTGTGGAGTGGGATAACCATCGCTGTGTGCCATTCAGTGGGCACAATGCCTGAGGTGAGGCTAATGATTGAACATGGTGCTTAGGTGGGGTGCCAATTCATTTTGTAGTTCATGTAGAAGGCAGTTTGGGATGTTGTCAGGTCTCATGGATGCTGTGTTCTTGGCTTTGGAAAGTGTGGTTTTTACCTGTGCAGCTGTGATTACAGGAACTTTGCATTCTTCCAGTATAGAGATGGGCCCTTTAGGGGGTGAGGGGGGGTAAAGTTAGCACTGAACCTATCTGCCAGGATGTTGGTAATATCAGTTGGTTCTGTATATATAGTGCCATTGTATTGTAACTCAGAGCAGATCTGAGTGTTGCCATTGTGGTTGTCTTTAGAATCAGTGGTGATTTTGTTTTCATAACTAGCTTTGGAGGAATTTATGAGGGATCTCAGCTTTTTACTGAGCCTGACCAGGGAGTTCTTCCAGTCATGGGATTTTATTATTTTTCGCAACAGTTTCTTTCTTCTGTTGTAGAGTTTGTTTATGGCAAGGGACCACCAAATTGGCCTCCTTTTTTTGGAGGCTAGCATCTTGGTTCTGTTAGGGATTGCATGGTCCATGCACTTATGTAAGTGCTTATAAAGTGCATTTGTGTAGGATTCAGCAGTTGTACCTCTATTGTCCATCTGCATGGGTGTCGTGATTTTTGCCACTTCTGTCTTAAGAAGTGGAAGTTAGCTTTGGAGACATTTTTTACAGTGGTTTCCCTAATGGGGGTGGGGGTGGGATGTGGATGTCCAGGCTAATTAGCTTGTGGTCGGATCTGACCAACGATGAACTGACCTCTGGTGTGGAACACCGGCCGGTCATGTTGGTAATGACCATGTCTAGAATATTGCTGCCCCTGATGGGGGAGTGGATAAGTTGATCTAAGGCATTGGAATTTATGAATTCCAGAAAACATTGAGCAAAAGAGTTGGTACATGATTGCTCCTAACTTCAACCCTGCACATTACTTTATGAAAAACCCTTGCCCTAACAGTATTGCTATTCTGGCAAAGTTTATGTGTAGATACTATTAGTTTTTTTTTTCAATCAGTATATGTTTCAGATTGTTTAATTTCGAGCTTTGCTAATTTTGACATTTATTTTCAATGTTATATTGCAAGGTCAAAATTAATGGATATTTATTTATTGACATTTGATTACCAGGAAAGTCCGACTGGGTAGAAACCCATTTTCAATTGAGGCCTAGGGAGAAAAGCTCCAAATTATTATAAAACATGTTAAGAACAATAATGTTACAGTTTTCAAAAATAAAACAAAATCATGTGCATTTTAAATGATTATAAAAAATTAGACAATATAAAAAACATTGGTTAAGAATAGATACAAGGTATATGACACATTTAATATTTAGAGAAATTTTAGATAGTTTGTTGAGAAATTAAAGGTAAGTTAATGTGAAACAAATAGGAATTGCAATATAAAGTGAAGGAAAAACAGGCTTATGGAATATTAAGAGAGAAAATCAGAGAAGAGAATTAGAAAGCAGTAAGGAAATAAGTGAAGAATAGAGAGAAAGGAGGTATAAGGAATAAAAAGGTACTTGTTCACATTTAGGGATATAGGTTATCCTGGTTTTGAGCAAGAACAGAGCTAGATATTAGCTAGCTATATATATATATATATATATATATATATATATATATATATATATATATATATATTTATATATATTTATATGTGTGTGTGTGTGTGTATGTATATAAGGATACAAACATATACACATATTTTTTATATAAGATGCTAAGGTGTAAAGCATGAAACATTCCATTTTCTGCCTATCAATCTATCTGTCAATCTATGTATCTACATATCTGAGTATGTATATTTTCTGTCTCTGACAGTGTGTGTCTTCCTGCTGCTAAGTACAGTTCTCTCCTATTTAGCATGCAGACACCAGAGATTCATTTTCTCAGATAACCTGACAGTACATGCAAGTCAGCTGATTTTCTTCCTCAAGGTCACAATTTAAAGAAGATAATTATTTTTCTTAATGAACCCCTCCCCCTGAGACAAGCCATAGTCTGTCCTGATTCCCTTCAGACTTACAGACAGCCATTTTCTTTTTTTTTCACTCATATGCATTTAAATATGACTCTTGTTTGGAATACTGAAAAACTGGCATTCATTATATTTAATTTACAGGATTCTACCCATATTTAGTTCTCAGCAGTATATCATTTTCGGTCTGTGATAACCCACTTCTCCCCTTATTCAGATATGTGCAGTGTTTTTCTTACACAATTAGTTTGTCATTTACTAGAACCTTGGATTTGCACTGGTAAAACAACACTATGTGTCATTTACCTTTTATTTACACAGATGCACACTGAACACCTTAGAAAGGAACACAGTGCACACCCTGCAGGATCGGCAGGAAAAGAAGTCAAAACTGTTGAACACTAAGGCACCAAACAGAGAAGCATATCATTACAGAATGGTAACTCCAGTCATAAGCATGGCTTCCCATGGTCTTATAACTTGCAGGCTTAAATCCTGTTTTAGAGCTCCTCTGGTTATTATCTTTTCAAGTTGTAAGTAGCTGGTAGCTCTTACAGGGCTGTTGAATGCCCCTAGAGTGTGCCATATGTAAACAGGTAACACCAGACTCCATACTGCAGTGCTGAGCAGTCCCATGAGCAACACAGACCACATTTTATATAAACAAATTCATTCTGACAGCATCACACAGCTCCTGCTAAATATGTATTTGATTACCACCAGCTGTCTGTTACTGGTTTGAGGTTTAAGGTCTTGACTATGAATCCTAGACAGACTTCATGTAGCCATTACTGCAATTTCCTGTCTTCTGCACTAGAGACTATGTCATTGCTCCAAGCCACTGCTAACCATTTCAACATGCCTTCAGCAGAACTAGGAGGAGCATGTTTGTGTCACAGATGAAAGGCCTTTAATGCTCATCTTTGTAAATGGGTAGAATTTTTTTCAACTTAAAAAAAGCATTTCATTGGGATTTAGCAAAATGGATTCTACAGTGATAAATGGCAGCATTTAAACTTGTCAGAAACTGACATCTCTCATGAAAGGAATACATTCAAATACACCACATACAGAAAAATCCTAATTTCTGAAGCAAACAGGGGTGTGAGGAAAATATACCAGCTAAGAGGGCAGATCTACATAGGCCAGATACCTTTTTTGTTTCCATGCTAGAATTAGAAATTGTAAATAAATATCCAAAACAAGGCTGAAATCATGAACAAACAATCGTTCTTGGTCTTCCACAGTAGGCTGCATAAAAGTTATGAAGTTTTGGAAAGTGGATCTCTTCTTTTTTCTGTATTAAGTACATTAAGCAGAATGTTGTGCAGACAATCCATACACATTGCACAACTGAAGCTTCAGTACTCATTCGCTGTACACAAACAAATGTAATATATTTAAACTGTACTGGATTGTCCACAAATGCTTCTTAAAGTACAACTAATGTTCATGGAATGTGACCACTGCAAGATATACCTTAAGGTATAGCATTTACACTAATTGTCTTCCTATAATCTAAAACTCACTGAGCTTCAAGAATTTGTAAGAGTCCTGCATACCTGGTGAAACTCAACACATTTGAGTAAACACCTTTTAGAAATCAGAGGTATATTTCAATGAGTTTTAAACATCAGTAATCTGTTTATGTGATTCTGTCCCCCAAAGTAAAAGCTCTGACTCTTTGAGTGTACCAGAATATAAGAAGGATGTTGTGTTAGTACTGTCACCTATTCATCCTGCTGGAGAGTTTTAGTATGTTGTGTTAGTACTGTCACCTATTCATCCTGCTGGAGAGTTTTAGTATGTTGTGTTAGTACTGTCACCTATTCATCCTGCTGGAGAGTTTTAGTATGTTGTGTTAGTACTGTCACCTATTCATCGTGCTGGAGAGTTTTAGTATGTTGTGTTAGTACTGTCACCTATTCATCCTGCTGGAGAGTTTTAGTATGTTGTGTTAGTACTGTCACCTATTCATCCTGCTGGAGAGTTTTGATATGTTGTGTTAGTACTGTCACCTATTCATCCTGCTGGAGAGTTTTGGTATGTTGTGTTAGTACTGTCACCTATTCATCCTGCTGGAGAGTTTTGGTATGTTGTGTTAGTACTGTCACCTATTCATCCTGCTGGAGAGTTTTGGTATATTGTGTTAGTACTGTCACCTATTCATCCTGCTGGAGAGTTTTAGTATGTTGTGTTAGTACTGTCACCTATTCATCCCGCTGGAGAGTTTTGGTGCATGTAAATTGTCTTAAGTATTAGTAGTGGGCAATTCTGTGTGCACGACCTTGTAAGAGGGGCAGTTCTTGGCATCAGCAGTCCACTGTCACATACATTTATGTTTTAAATATGGTTTGAAACTATGATAAATCTATTATCTAAATGTATTAAGGAATGGCTTAATGCTATCCCCATGGCTATCAAAAGGTGAAGTTATACTATGATATCTCGCCTTGCAATTATCTGTAAAATGTGCTGCATTCCCTTCCTGCCAGGAATACAGCAAATTAATGTTACAGGCAGCATCATTTATTATAAGCAATGAGCCAAGTGGAAGTGGTTATAGTGTCACAGGTTTGATAAAGGTTTATGACAAAATGAAAGCATGTAATGCAGATGAGGTACTTTGAAAAGCTCCAAAGTGATTTGACAAAGGTGAAAAAATTATCAATCAGAGATGTAGCAGCTGAATGCAAAAGTAACATTCATAACTGAAATACTCACGAGAAAACAGCAGAAGCAACCCAAGAGAAAATATTTCTAAGTGTAGCTCTCAAATCTCCCTGATTATTACATGAACCCTTACTATTGCATTAGATTGTTGCTTTGCAAAATGTGATGTTTTGATAAAACTATGTGGGAACACAATCACTAGTTAATGTGAAACAGACAGGAGCTGTAAGCTTTTAGTGCTACAAAAGAACATAAAAATTCTTGGTCAAACTTTCTAGCTATTGGATTTTGGACATTTTATGAATACTTCTCATGTCTTCTCTGTTTATGAGTTAAGAGGTGGAGAGTAATAACTTTGTGATTAGTAATACTGAGGTGGTATAAACCAGTACAGTAGCACATGGGTGAGCCATAGTAGTTAATGTGGGAGTTGGTTGAAGAATGGCTCAGAATGTTATCCTGTAGGTAGGGAAATATGAAGACCAGCAAACTGCTGTCAATAAAAAAATGCAGATTTTACTGAAGAAAAGTATTTACATAATGCATTTTCTTGGTTAAAGCAACAAGGTGCAAACAGACAATATCACATTGATCTATGTTTGATTCCAGCTACTCCCAACTTCATACTGTTTAATAGTAAGCATTTTTTTAACAAGAACATAGTTTCCATGATTTCTCTGGAAAATACTGTTTCTATGGCCTTACCTAGTTTATAAGGACTAAAACATTTGAAAAATACCAGATGTCAATTTCAAGGTCGCTGAAATGGATTAACCCAATTTTCTAATTTTCTAGTAGTACAATAACGCTTAGTAAAGAGTCTTATAAGTTTTCATTATTTCATACTGATTTAAAAAAAGTGGTTTTGCGTTAGCCAGAAAATGAATCTATAAACCACATGCTTGATGCTAAGTACAGCCTACACCTTAAAGCCTTAAAGCATCTCGCACTACCCGGTAGCTCAGGAGACACTGCCTTCAGGGAGGAAGTGTGAGCTGCCTGGTATGTGAATATGTTCACTGACTTAGGTCTAGGTAGATCAGACTCTGCCATTCAAACATATGTTAAATGCATTTTGCAGGCAAGGGGACATTTGTTTTTTCTTTCACACACCATCTCCCACTGGAGGAGTGAAATGATACTTAACAGGCACGTTTTACAGAGCCTCATATTATTTTTGGCGCTAGATTTGCTTCAGACCTGTGGCACGCTTGCAAGATTGCCTCACTCCATTTCAACTGTAGAGGTGCTTTTCCTTCATCAACAACATAAATGAAAAAATTTAAAGAAACAGTAGCTTTTTTTTTTCTTTTGGTTGTGGCACATGATATTAAGCAGTACCTCATTACTTCCTCTTCAGACTCTGTAGACTAATGCACATAATTTAAAGAATGGTTTGGCAACTGTATGCTATACTTCTTCTACCATCTCTAAACAAATAACTCTATTTAGTAAAAGTGAAAGTGTATAATCTAGCGCTGCCCATTTTAATGAAGCAGATCTTTTCCTTGCTGTATTTTTCAGATTTGTTATAGAGGCTAGCAGTCTACGGCAACAGTTACAACTTTTTCTGATAGTCTTGTTACAAACCCCATTCCCAAGACACAACTTATTAAAGCATGGAATGCTGGAAATAATAAAAGCATATGCTTACTTCAGAATTTGAACGAAACCAAAGTCACTGTTATAGATACAACTCCTAAACATAGCTATTTAATGGGATTTTGTGCTTGATTCCTAAACTCTAGAAATGTAAATAAGACAAAAATGAAACATAAAAAGTAACATGTATGACTGAAATTGAGTTAATATTGAAATACTATTAAAAACTGAATAATGGATTCTTCACTGCACTCATTTTAAATTCAAGATTACAAAGTATTACCAATGGAAAGAAATTTGGCTCCAAAATTTCAAAGCATTGAAATTACTGCCACCATAGATATTAAAAATAAAAGTTATGACCACCATTTTTCACCACCATTTAGAGAAATAAAACAATGTACATCTTATTGCTGGTATTTATAATCAGCTTGTAAAATATGCTAGATGATTACATGCTCTATTGCACATCTCACAAGATAATTATAAATACCAGACACCTCTCCCCCACTACCTGTAAGTACCACTGTATGCGTTTAGGCAGCAAGGTTTGCAGGGCAACTTTTGAATGCAGTAGTCTCTGGGAAAAGTGAAGTAAGCTTCCCATCTTGTTGCCCTGTTAGAGGACAAATGTAGTACTGGATTTATAGAAGCCATTAATACACAAGTGCTTTCCAGGGCTGGGGACTAAATTCTTCAGTGAGTATGACAATCTTGTCATGCAAGCTTATGCATTTCAGTGGCAGGAATCTGGGCTTCACAATGCACAGACTGCCAAGTCATTGTGTTTGCAAATGGGAGTGTATGTACGAGTCTGTTTATGAGATTTTGTGTATGTGTGATTGAGTATTTGGATGGGGTATGCCAATGCCTATGTGTGATCTGTAAATGCCTGTGCTATATCACAGTGCAGGTTGTAGGTACTCTGCTGATGAGTTGTTTTGGCTGCCCATGTGGTCAATTTATAGTCATGCAAATTCCCATGCAATGAGATGTTGCCCTTTTGTGACTTTAATAGCTACAAATTGTTAAGTGATACAGCAGCACAGATGAGCTCACTAGTGCAGGATAAGTTGCACTACAGCACCATTTTCATTGAATATTGGCCTACAACATGTGAATTCTACCCTGCAGCAATAGCAATGTCCCAAAACAAAAACAGATATCAAATAAAAAAGTAATTCAACTCACTCAGATTGTATAATTAGTATTCTAATGTCCTCCCATAAATAATGTCTCCAACTATAATTGTAACTCCCCCTCCAACATAAAGAATGAGTGGGGCAGCAAGCACTAAACTATATAGAATGTAATGATGATGCAATTGCCACATGTAATGGCATATCCTATATGAGCTTAGTATTATTTTATTTTATTTATTTTTCATTTGTTTACCAGGAAAGTCTCACTGGACATGGATTCTTTTTCAGTGCAGGCCCAGCAAGAAATGCTCCACAAGTAATGTTAACAGACACAATAATAGTTTACGATTTGAATTCAAGCACAATATTAGATTACAATTTGTATTTACACAGTACAGTATATTAATGACAATCAGCATTAGTTAATACATGACATAACATAATAGCTTCAACAGATATTAGCTGTTGCATTTTAACATCTGTTATTAAATCAAGCAAGGGGAAGGAACAGGTGGATATAATGATAAGAGATATGAGGAGAGAAGTATACTATGAAAGTGTGACAGAAGGGGAGAAGGAGGGTCCTAGTATTAACCCGGACTGTCATAGTTGCAGAGCCATGAGTTCAATAAATGTAATTTTAAGGATTTTTTTAAATCCATGTATGAAAGGTATAGCTGTAATGAGAGGTGGATGTTTATTCCATCGTTTGGTAATAGTGTTAGAGTACAGGGATGAGCCAGCAGCATTACTGTCTTTATTTACTTTGAGGAGAGGTTTGTTAGTGGTGCGGAGGTTTCTAGTACAGGAGTATGGAATTATTAGGTCTTGTAGAGAAGGGGTTTTCTCAGGGTGGTATAGAATTTTATGTGACATGGTAAGTTGATTGTATAGAAGTAGGTGGGGAGGTTCAAGGCAACTGAGCTGTTTGAGAGCTTGACAGTGGTATTATCTGTAAGAACTGTTAGTAGCACATTTGACAATTTTCTTATAACAGGCTCCTAGTTTGGTTAGGGTGGATTTTCTAAGGTTAGTGAGGATTGGAGAGGCATACAGTAGTGTAGAGATGAGATGAGTGCATGCAATAGTGGCCCTGAAAGTATTTGTTAAGAACTGTTTATTTCTATATAGTGTACCTAGTTTTTTTATGACCTTTCTTTATGGTGAGAGAGATATGGATGTCGAATTTCATCTACAGTCAATCACAACCCCAAGAAGTTCTGTGTGGGTATCAGGAGATGTGATAGCTTTGTTATTGCATATCATGTTAAATGTTAGGTCAGGAATTGTATGTTGTGTAGGCTGGATGATGATAAGTTTTTTTTTTATTGGGTTGAGTATTGGCTGGTGGTTAGTGAGCCAGGATTCGAAAGAGAGAAAGGAAGCCTGAGTTTGCTGGTGTAGTTCTTGGAGGGAAGAGGAGGCACAGACTAATGTAGAGTCATCTGGGTACTGAAAGACTGAGGAGTGGAGAGTGGTGGTGTAATGGTTATTTGTGAATATAGTAAACAACAAAGGTCCAAGAATGGAGCCTTGAGGTACCCCTTCTGTTACTGGGAGCAGGGGTGATAGCTCCTGGTGCCATTTAACTGCCTATTGTCTTCCTGTAAGGTAACTATGAAACCATGTGGTAGTGGAATGGCTAAGCTTTAGTTCTGACAGAGCTTTAATTACCTTGTTATGACTGACCATATCAAAAGCCTTGGAAAGATCTAGGAAGATGGCTGAGACATATTTACCATCATTTCTATGCCTAGTAACTGTGAGTAAAGGACATGAGAGCAGTTGTTGTGCTATGGTGAGACCAGAATCCATGTTGAGTGTTAGTGATCAGTTGTTACGTGTTGAGATGTTCTATAATTTGTATGTGAATACACCTTTCCAGTATTTTTAATAGGGGTGACAGTATAGCTATGGGGTAGTAATTTGTTAGTTCTTTTGAGTTACCCCCTTTATGGATGGGGAATAATATGGGAGACCTTCCAGAGGTCAGAGACTAGTTTTTCAGAGACTGAATGGTTGATTAGGATGGTTACTGGATATTCTACTGCGTCACCGGCTATTTTTAGAAATTCTGCTGGGAGTTCATCTATAGCCAATGTGGTTGGTTTTTGTTTTTTGAGTAATTTTTTAATGAAGATTAAAGGGATAGGTTGAAAGGTAAAGATGCTGTCATTAGTAGGGTGTTCGTGTTTGTCATTTGGGTCAGGGGAGCTTTGAGATTTTCCTAGTGCAAGTATAGTTTCTGTAAAAAGATGGTTAAATTGGGTGGCAATATCTGTTGAGGTGTCTGTAGTAGTAGAGGTAGGGGTCTTTGATTTTCCTAGCTGATGAACATTATTTATAGCTGCCCCAAACTGTCTAGGATTATGTTGATGGTTAATTTGTAGGCTATGATAGTAGTTTATTTTGCCTGTTCTGATAATTTTTTTTCATTTGTTTCTAAGTTCTAAGTATGTTTGTTTTGCATTTATTGCTTTTGTTTTGTGCCAGTTGGACCAAGCTTTATCTCTTGCATGAAGCAGAGATCTGGTTTCTTTACTCAGCCAGTGGGCATAGTTGGATTTAATTCTAATGTTTCTAGAGGGGGTGTGGGAGTGTAGTATGTTCAAGAATGTGGAGTTGAAATACCTAACAGCTTCGTTAAGGGAGAGCTGCTTAATGGGGTTCCAGTTACAGGCTTGTAGTGCTGCTGTGAAGTTAGATGGGCTGAAATTCTTTTTGCTGCATATTTGTTGGTAGGTGGTAGGTTTTTCTTGAGTTGGGCAGTGCCTGATTATATAGGTAGACAAATGGTCACTTGGGCTGTCAGTTAGGCAGCCAGAATGACTTATTTGGGATGGTTTGTTTGATAGTGTCCAGTCTAGGATAGACTGTCTGTTTGTTGATTTGTCAGTTCTAGTAGGGGATTGGATTAGTTGAGTGAATCCATGGAGGTTGATATGAGTAGTGGGTATATTTGAATTACATGATATCCAGTCAATGTTGAAATCACCTAGAATAATGGTTTCCTGGAGGAGTGTCTCTGATGCCCAGTGGAGTAAATTCTCAAGGGTGGATATATTATTTTCAGGTGGAAAATAGCATCCAATTCTATTAATTGTTTTCCTACTATTCATTTTTAGCTTAGATAGTAAAATTTCTGCAGTACCTTGTGTTGGAATTGGCATGTCTATTGTTGTGATATTTAGTTGGTTTTTGAATAATATTGCAACACCTCCTCCCTTTTTGTTTATTTGGTCTTTGGGTATTAAATTATAGACATGGGCAGCCATTTCATTGTTGGTAATTTCAGGTTTTAGCCATTTTTCTGTTAGAAGTACTACGTCTGATGAGTAGAGGGAAAGATTAGCATGGCAGTCATGGACTTTGTTTGACAAATGTCTAATATTAATGTTTAGTATTAGTCTTCCCTTTTCTGATATGCATGTACATTCATCCAGTACAGTGCAATCATGTTATAATTATAGACATGGGCAGCCATTTCATTGTTGGTAATTTCAGGTTTTAGCCATTTTTCTGTTAGAAGTACTACGTCTGATGAGTAGAGGGAAAGATTAGCATGGCAGTCATGGACTTTGTTTGACAAATGTCTAATATTAATGTTTAGTATTAGTCTTCCCTTTTCTGATATGCATGTACATTCATCCAGTACAGTGCAATCATGTTATGTGCCTGGAAACAGATTGATAATACGGTCTATCCTGGGTTACCCTGAACAGGATTACTCATACCTTCACTGAAATAGATGTGCCTCTTCACAGTGACAAGATCAATGTCCAAAAAGAAAATTGGCTTTGTTGTGCTGAGTCATAAAACCAAAAATATGCTCCAAATGACCTAATTGTGAGTAGCAGCATGAGAAGGTGGAATTACTGGGAGGTGGGGTGGGCAATTTTGAAACTAAGCAGCATTTATTGACCCATACATTCTGTTTGAGGGAGGCAATTACCACAACCCTGTACCAGTGTGTATGTGTGTGTGTGTGTGTGTGTGTGTGTGTGTGTGTGTGTGTGTGTGTGTGTGTGTGTGTGTGTGTGTGTGTGTGTGTGTGTGTGTGTGTGTGTGTGTGTGTGTGTGTGTGTGTGTGTGTGTGTAGAGGGTTTAACTGGCAAAACAGGAGCCAACATGATGCTGTACTGTCCATGAAGTTAGGTAAGTCTGCCCATGTACGTGACAGTCACATAATTACTTCCAGGAGGTAGTGATGGCTTTATCATAAGCTACCATAGGGAACAGTAAGATTGAGACATGAATCTGCATGACTGGCAAGATGGCCACTCCCTGTGACTTATGTTTAGTAGGGAGAACAAATGCACTGATAGGTCTCTTGCCTTGGCCACATGGGACAGAATGTTCTTGCCCTTCTAAGGAATGAATGAGGTTGGCTGTAATCTATGATCACATGAACACATGGATTGGCAGAGTGCAGGTTCGGGAGCTACCTGATATGGCTGCTACTACACAATAATCAGGAAGCTATAGATACAACTGTCTCCTAGATTTCACTTGGTGGTAAATAAAAGATGCAATATGTCACAAAATTCTATTAGCTGCATTAGGCAGTACAATAGTCAAAATGCTACAATAGATTTTAGTTACAATACGCACAAGTGCTATAATACAGTACTGTAGGTGTCAACAGTAGGCTGAGATACTGCAGTAATAAATACATTACAAAAATGCAGAGATAATGCATCCAGGTGTGTGATATTATCACAGCAAGAATGCAACATACCAGGGCAGTAAGCAATCAGCTATAGCAGGGATACAGTACAAAATGGCTATAAACAATCAACCATAGCTGAGAAGGGAGTCATATTTAGTGGTGTTAAATTCAGTGCCACTAGCAGGTAGAAGTTGGCCTTAAAATGCCACCAAATGGAACCAGACACATCCAGGTGAGGGTATGCACAAGAGAGTAGTAGTCTGGGGATTAGGAATTGGAAGTAACAAAACAGTTACTATGAAAGTACTTGCTACTATTTTGCTAACTTTGATACTGTGTTGCTTAATCTGTAGACACGACACACTAAGCACATCAGATCTGTAATATTCTGGGGCTGTTTTTCAAGTAAAATCTGAAGACTTGAGTTGTCACGTATTGCTTTACTTTGGGACTCTGATATCCTGTGCAGTTTTAGGTTTACCTTCTCCCATGGCACAGTTAAAATAAGATGTTGTATTACATCTTTTCTACCAATAAGCACAAAGAAAATCTTTTTATTTTGCAGTAAAAACTCTTTTACATGTTGTTTCTGGGCCTTTGGCAATGTTTCATATATTTGGCCAGCAGGAATATAATTCTCTGATACCATACTCTTAGTATGTATGGCAGCTCCCATGCTAACTACAGAAATTTAATTTCCCCTTCATGGATTTAACACATTTATGTGTTATATCTGGTCTTGTTTTCTTTTGTAGTTCACTTTATTTATTTTCTCAACTAACTCAAAGTATCTTTGCTAGCATTCTAGGAATTTAATTTCAGCAGTGGAAACTAATATTAACACTTCACCCCCTGTTGTAAACTCATTTAAGTCTGGAATTTTTATTTTTATTTTATATTCTCTGCTTCATATTTTGTGTCTTCTGTATAGCATTTTTAGCCACTTTTGTGATATCACATATTTAAGCATTGTTCCCTAATTCCAAGTCTGCTTTGCTATGTTCTGCAAGTCTCAGGGATGTTATCCACATAGTTAGTAAAATGGGATAAATCATGTTGACGTTTGGGACACTTCTTTTACAGCAAAAAGAAGGTAGGGAGATTACTGATCCTTGATTTTACCTTCTTGTTGTATGTCTTCTTTAGCACAGACTCCAGAGTTTTAAGTGCTCAACCAACTCATCCATTTGCAGGTGGTACACTGTACTACTTAAATATTTTTACCTAAAAACATTGGCAAAGTAGGTGCATTACCCTGGACATAATTGGGATTCCTTGGTCTGTAATTACTTCTTTGGAAGTTCCTAGCATGTAGATGAATAACACAAGTTCTCTGGCTATTGAATTAACATTGGCTTTTCCAAGTGGAATTAATTCATGAAACTTGTGGCATAGTCAGTAATTATTAGAATAAACTGGTATCCATTACAGATTTTACTAATTGACATAAAATATCCATGGATATCTGCTTGATTGGGACTTCAGTACTAGGCATTGGTATCACTGGACTTCTGAAACCAGGATATAGTGCTGAATTTTTACAGGTCCATATTGAAATGTCTGCATTCGAAACATCACATGCCAACAAGCCCCCCCCCAAAAAAAAAAATAGACTGAAACTACCAATGTGGAGGAAAGACCCCCCAAAACTTATATACTAACTCTGACATTGCCATACAGTACATTGGAGAAAAGGGGATATCCAAAGAAATGGCCTTCTTAGGCTTAATATATGTAAGCCCATCTGTTTGGCCATTCAATCTCCATGCCTGAGGATTACATCTAGAGGGCACTGACATTTCAAGTGGTTACCAGTTTTGACATTCTTACCAAGCTACACAGACATTCTTAATGACTTGCATTACAAAGGCCAAAAAATTCTAGCTATTACACTAGCTTTGGTTTTGCCCATCCCTACATGTTTTCCCAAACTGTGTCTATGTTACAAGTGTTTTATAAGGTTTTGGAACTAACAGATGGTGTAGTGTTTTTAATCTGTCTGTGTTTACCATGTACAGCAAGTCTTCAACTCAAAATATTACTACAGAACAGGGCTAGTATGCTCATCAGTTTCCCCTTTTGTTCTGGCTATATTTTTTCTTCTCTCTCTGCTTAACTTACCATAATTTCTTATCTAAAATGTGCCTTTTCTGAAACACTTGTGACAGTACACTGACATATATAGGGTTTAGCTTCATCTCCACAAATTACAGGTATAGGTGTTTCTTCTTTTCAAACTACTTCCACTATAAAAGGAAACTCAATTCAGTGACTTCTGATTTTACTTTTGAGAACCCATTTACTTATATAACTTCTGTGCTTTTAAGTACCTGCTAAAGAAAATCCTCTTTCTGACTAGTCTTCTTTTTGGCATTAAGCAAGAAAATCTAAAACTGTGTTCAAGTTCCCTTTGTTCCCTTAAGTCATTTTATTGCAATGGAATTCATCTTTTCTGTCTCGGTACAGACAGCCTTCATTACTTTAATGGCAGGAATCTAAAGGCTTCAAATCATGCACTGCAGGTTCTCCATCTCAGAAAGAAATATGTTCTTTTTCCTTAAAACTATGGAATCCTGGAGTTAATTCATAGATAGTTGTCTGGATGTGAGGGTGAAGAGGGGATTGCCTCCCCTAAAAAACACTTCTTTTTCCATGTATCATATTTATTAATAACATTTAATGGTTTGCATCAGATATAGTGAATCTCTTTATTAACTGACATTGATAATTCATTAGTGAATAGATGATGAAAAGCCTGAAAGGATAAGTAAAGGGAACTCCAGCTCTGCTCAAAAATGGACCATTAACAAGCCATTCAGAAAGGGTCACCATGATGTGGAAGCCTTATCTCAGAAGGTTTCTGCATTGGGATAACTCTTCATGATTCGAAGACTGCTTGCTAGGGGCCTTAGCACAGGTAGTTGTCTCACTGTAGAAGGCCCATGTGTTGCTGTAATTATCAGAACAAATTGCAATAGAATTAGCCAATCTTTTCAAACTGGACAGATAATGAGAACATACAATTGTGTTATTTCTTATTAGTCAGTATGTGGGTAGTCTGTATTCATCCATAGTATGCAGAGTTCTGCATTTCTTCTCTCCTGTTAAGGAAGAACTCAGGTAACTGAGATGACATCGTAAGTCCAGACAAGTATCTATTGTCCCTCAAAAAAACCTTCCTAACTCTCCAAGGAATTAACAAAATCATTGTCATTAAACATACAACAAACACATTGCATTGCATTAATATAAGTATCAAGAAAACATGGAATATTGTAACTTCTACATTGCTATTACTGGCTGTGATGTTTTAAGACTTCTCATCTATCTATACCTATCTCCACACAATCACACACACACACACACACACACACACACACACACACACACACACACACACACATATCCTCTCTCTCTCTCTCTCTATATATATATATATATATATCACACACACACACATCTCTCTCTATCTATGTATGAATATATATATATATATATATATATATATATATATATATATATATATATCAGTGCATATACACGTGTGGGGCAGCCACGGTGGTGCAGTGATTAGCATTGTTACCTCACGGCAAGAGGTTCTCCAGTTCGATCCTTGGCTGGGGTGCCTTCTGTGTGGAGTCTGCATGCCCTCCTTGTGGTTGCGTGGGTTTCCTCCGGGTGCTCTGCGTTTCCTCCAACATCCCAAAGACATGCTGCAGGTGGATTGGACACTCTAAATTGGACCTAGGTTTGAGTGTGTGTGTGTGTGTGTGTGTGTGTGTGTGCCTTCTGTGGAAGATTGGGTGCCGGGCTGGCAACTCGACACTGTAAAACGCCACTTCCAATCATGAGCGGACAGGTGATCTGCTGTGGTCACCCCTAACCAGGAAAAGCCGAAAGAATTGCATATGCACGTGTGAGAGTGCAAGCATACAAACAAAAATACACAAAATTCAGATTACAAATGATATTTAAGGGCTACATTTCTTTTTTTTTTTCCCTGGCATGTTGCATATAATCTTTTCAATGTGTCTTCTCCAAAAAAAAAAAAAAAAAAAAAAAAAAATCATTCAATTGACTGACGTAAATACTTCTGTTTTTAGAAAATGAGAATGAAGTAACAGGATATATATTTCAGCATATATAACAGAAAAAAATATATATGTCTATATCTATATGGTGTGCGTGTGTGTGTGCATATTTGTATTTGTAAAACTACAGTGCACCAAATTATTCGTAGTTTTCTGTTTTAAGATGGGGAATGTAAAACATGTTTTTTCACTTGAGCTTATACCATATTTATTATTACTGTTGTTATACATGCATTTCTCTGGCCATACTTTGGAAAGCCCGTGCCTATTTTTCTTTGAACATAATGCTTTCTTAATATATGATCTCTTTATTCTTTCCGGGAAGTATTCCATGGTCAGTGTAAACAGGAAACAAAACCTGCAGTTATGTATTCAGTCACTTCTAATTAGGAACTTGTCATTATCTCAGCACATCATTACTCTGCTGTCTGCCTCATTGGACTGCAGCATTAAATGAAAGTCTTTTTGGTATGAGAATGCGTAAGATGTCACTGTTCCAGCCTGCATCAAACTAGCAGGCCATGGCATGCACAAACAAGCACATACACAGTTGTGAGTACTGGAATGACCACAGATAGATACCATAAAACATGCACACACAGGCAGTCTCACAAGGGTTTACTTCCCCCTCATATCTCTGCTGATGATTTCACCACAGTTTGGACCACTGACTTTTTAATTAATATGCATCTGTTTCTAATAAGTAAAGAATGTAAATCCGTCATTTGTATAATAGGAAACTGGAAGAAAAACTCACTAAGTTTTACCTTTCCCCAGTTAACCTATATGCCACCATGTTTGGTTTGTGCATGCATGTGTGTGTGTGCATATGCATGAGTGCGTGCATATATGTATGTATTTGTACCTGTATATGCATTTGTGCAATCTGATGTCTATTTACAACCTCCTCCACATATATATACAATTCTGACCGGTTGTAGTTGAAATATATGCCAATGCAGCTACGAATATTTCCCACTGAGTTTAACTGAAACACAAAACATAGAGCAAACTCATTGGCAAATACCAAGTAAAATCAACTGGAAAGGTAATCACAAAGCCAATAGGTTACATTTGTGATTACAAAAAACTCTCCAGTCTTTATGTCGAGAAAATTTAATATACTAACTCCAGAGTGGCCCAAACAAGAAGAAAAATGAAAAGTCCTGCAATTATGTAACAGTTGATAATGAACCTTGACCACTATATAATTAGACAAACTGTACCACCACCAAAAAAAATCAGCTTTTTAAAATGCCATAAAATGTGTGATTTAACTCATATATAGATATATACAAACACACATATATATATATATATATATATATATATATATGTGTGTATATATATATATATATATATATGTACTTTATATATATATATATATTTATATATATGTATATACTGTAAGTGAAAGAGAAGGTAAGTTAATCTTCACTGTGTATTGTCTTAAACCTTCTAAATGGAGGCCCATGGGATACATGCAAATTGCCCCCTTGGGGCATGCCAGCTTATCAGCTAAATGACTTCTTAATGCCCTTGAATATTTAATTTTTAAATCTTTACTAGTGCAGTCAAGCCAATAAAGCCAAACCCCACTAGCTGTAAACATGTCATGTTTTGCTCTGTTTCTAAGCTTGTCAGTACTGTGTGAATGTATCTGAGAAAGGATGGTGCCAGATCCACTGTTATCAAAGAAACAGTAAAGTTGAAGTCCCATGAGCCCAGCACTAAAATACTAATGTTTGCCTCAGTGGTGGCAGTCCAGACACTGTGAATGCAGATGCTAGGGATGCAGACATCAAAAATATTAAATACCAGCATGGGTAACATTGGGGAATATGATGAAATCAATGCTAGATCTTAAGATGTTGGTGGGTTAGATTTTAAGAAATACGTTACAATAGCTTGCCGACGAGTTAGTAATCTGGAAAATAGGTTACTTACGTTGGTGAAATAGGAGCTTCTTGTAGAAAACTGTAAATGTTCTGTTGGCCTGAATCAGAGAGCAGAGAGAGGAAGGCATTAGACCACATGGCCTCTAATCAATGATCGGCTTAAAACAGCCAATTTATCTACTTTTGTGGCCTGATTTGCTGACCATTTTCAGCTTTGACTTGGACTACAATGGGGCAATAAAAGAGAAACTTACAAAGTAACAACCTCAGATGCGTTAAAGAAAGGTAAGCACAACAGTATTTGGTACACATAGACATAGGCTGGTATATAAACTTAAGATTTATTTATTTTATTTATTATTATTTATTTATTGACATTTGTTGACCAGGAAAGTCCACTGGGTCAAAAAGTCGCATTTTCAGCAGAGGCCCGGGGAGAAAAGCTTCAACAATTACAGAAATGTTATAAAATAGATTAAATATTACAATTGTAGCAGAGGTATACACACACACACACACACACACACACACACACACACACACACACACACACACACACACACACACACACATACGCACACACAAAAACACAGAAATAAAGCAGAGATATATCAAGTAAAAAATCTTTACATCAGTACGCTTTTGGTTAAGTATTTATGTTTTTACATTCAATAAAATACTTTAAGAATAGTATAAGTTAATTACACAGTATTGGGGGTGGGGAAGAAGCAGAAAGAAAAAATAAATGGTTGAGTAATACGAGGTAGGAAAAATAATTTATTTTAAATGTAACAAATATGTTACAGCAGCTTCCTGAACAGTTACTTGAGCTAGTAATCTAGAAAACAGTATACTTACGTTGGTGAAATAGTAGCTTCTTGTAGAAAACTGTAAATGTTCTGTTGGCCTGAATCAGATAGCATAGGGAGGAAGGCATTAGACCACATGGCCTATTGATGAAGTGATAAAGTGCTATGTTTCATCACAAAAGCATACACATATTGATTAATTATGTAGCTTCTTTATAGTTTATGTTAAAACATTATATTTCAGACTTAGACAAACCGTGGATAGTCTACATGAATGAGATATTTCATACCTGGACTGAATGTATGGGGCCTTACCAATTGTAATTGCAGGAGAAGCAAACCGAGGTAGTACTGATGGAATTTTAACTGATGTCCATTAAAATGAGATGATTCCTTTACAACAAATCTGATACAAGATTACCCTTCACCACTAGATGTAGCCATCATGGTAATGGAGGTGGCACTCAAGAAGAAGCATTCTTTTTAGACAATGTTTTTTTTAACTTCATGTTAGGAAGGGGAGAAGTCTGATAGTCCTACATGGCTGGAAATGAAGAAGAACCTGAAGGATGGTGAGTTTGTTGTTTGCCTCGTATAGCAGATAATGCTTTGGTAACCAAGAAGGCTTAAAGCCTTGTTTACACTTATGGTAAATGACTTCCCTGAAGTGTGAACAAATGCAAAAATGTGAAACATTATTGCATGGTCTTCTTAAGCAATGGTAAAGAGTAGGCTCAGATATAGTAAAATAGTAATTCTAACAGAATAAATAAATAAATAAAAGTACTTGTGACAACAGCGAACATAAAAAGTACAAGTGACAACTGAAAGCTACGAAAGAGAGCTGAAAATAATGTCCTCATTTACAATCAGATTCAACTGTTTTCTTCAGAAGTAGCCTGGTGACATTTTCTTCTAACAAACGTTACGGCAAAGCAATGCACCGGAAACTGAAACACGATTCATCTGTGATTGAAAAGGGGAGTGTGCCATGCCTCTCAACTGTCCAGATTTTTGCAGAATGTCCAGATTTTACCCTCATATTTTTGGACTTTTTATCATAAAGTTTGTGGTTTACTGGAAAATCACTGAGGATTGAAATCATTAAATAATAACATTTGAATTTCAAACTTCATATCCTTCAGAAAAAAATGCATGGCAATACAAACCCTATTATTCTAGCAACTTTCTAAGCTTATAAGAGCAATATTTAAAAAATGTTCCTATTTTTGGGTCTCCCTCACAGCATTTTTGCTTTTGTTAAGTCATTGAGAGGTATGGAGTATGCCATGTACCTAGGATTTTTTTATTTGCTGAGTCGTCCTAAAACCTAATGAGTCCTAAAGTTTTCTGAAGACAGGCTTCTTAATAGCTTTAGTAATTCTGTCATACTGCTTACCAGTTATAGGATATGATCTGCTGTCCTCTTAAACACTCACTGAGCAGTCAAGTCACTGAGCAATCAAGTCACTGAGCAGTCAAGTCACTGAGCAATCAAGTCACTGAGCAGTCAAGTCACTGAGCAGTCAAGTCACTGAGCAGTCAAGTCTACCACCATTATTTTCTTCCTTTTATATCATCCCTATCCTAGCTGCTGTTGCTTATCATAGTCAACATGGCTGCCATACATTTTGTCTCTACTAGCCTGTTGTGTGTCATTTTTTGGGGTCTATATCAGAACATCGAAGTATTAAAACGTTGAATGTTCTGATAGGGAACACTATTCAGCGAACGCTAAGAATAGCGAAGCTGCAGAACAGCAAATTCGGTTGGCCGTTTCTGTGGCTTCTCTGTTCTTAGCGCTGTGGTGGAAAGTTACAGGTTGGGTTCAGGTAAGTGTGCGATTGTTTGTATGTTAGGGTTAGGGGTGGGTTAAGTGAGTTAGGGTTAGGGCACAGGTTAGGTGTGTGTGCGATATTGACACACTTTAGGGTTAGGGTCGGTTTAACTGAGTTAGGGTTAGGGCGCGGGTTAGGTGAGTGTGCGATAGTGACGGACCTCAGGTTAGGGTTTGGGTTAAGGTAAGTGGGTAGATAGTAGTGTATGTTTAGTTTAGTTTAGCATTAGATGTAGGAATTTAAGTGTATGTGTGTGGTTGCTGTTTGTTTGATGTGCTTGTGTTGTGTATATGTGTTTCAGAGCTGTTCTGAATGTTCGATATTTTCATGTTTAGATGTTTTGGGGCCGATGAAATAGCGTTCGCTATTTTCATCTTTCAATAACGTGATATAAACATATTTTCTGAGGTAATAATGGCTAGTGTTAGTGATCTTTGAACATTTTGACACAGAGAACTGTATTTTGCCCAGACTGTGCTCATTGCATCTCTGTTAATCTACAACTGTGATTTTCTATTGACTGTATGTAATGCAGCTTCAGTACATTATGGAGGATTTCATGCTCAATGAGGGTTGAAGACGACAGCAGATTAAATCCTAAAATTGGCAAATGATATCAGAGAATTACTGCATCTGATAAGAAGAGATCCATCTTCAAGGAACTTTAGAACAGATTAAGTTTAAGGACCACTCACCACAATTTGTCCGGGTATAAAAGTGGCAAGCCTTCAGTGGCTTTTAAGCTTAACTAAAAAAATCTACATTGAAAATCAACATGTGTATGCTTTTGTGATGAAGGTTTACAGTTTATCCTAAGTTCATATGGATTTGTATCAATTCTAGCATCACCTGCATTTTGCATTGCTTTTGCATAAAAATACATAGGTTCACAGGTATGTACTAGGCTAATGACCACAAGGGCTTTTTTAAGCCTGACATGCATCCCAAATCTCTGACAAGTTTTGGTACCCTTGATAAATGTAAGCAGGGAGTTGAGAGATGAAAAATTTACAAACGGGTCTGATAGATGAAACATTTGTAGGCTGCCTGTATCCATTAGAGACATAGCTGCCAAACCAGGGATGAACATCCAAAATTACTGCAGCTAACATGACTTCTTTGTTTAAATTAAAAAAAGATCTTATTATTTTTACAACGTAATCTGAACTCTAATACATTGATAAATATAGTTTTGACTCTTTTCTTACTCATCATACCTGTACCATGTTGATTTTTATCAGTTTTTATCAATACTTATAACATTATTCATTTGTACAGTGTCTGCATTTTTCTTTTCATCTTAACTTTTGTAACCATTGCTTGGGAGCTTTTCTCCCTGGGTCTCCGCTGAAAAAGGGCTACATGCCCAGTTGGACAATACCCGGTAAACAAATGTAAATAAATAAATAAATTTATATTTAGTTTTGCTTTTGAACTAAAATATGTGATTTTTATCATTTGTGGTAGATATGCTGCTGGGGTGCCCTGACCTTGTGTCGACACCATGACACTTGATGCACTATAATTTTGTCTTTGCATTTTTGGCATAATGGTGCTCTACAGGATCCAAATATCATATCTATACTAATGTTTGCCTTGTGTCTGGTGCTACAGTGTTTACTTTGGTGCTTGATGTAAGAAATTTTGAGCTTCTTTTGTTATTCTCATTTCATGTCTACCAATACTGGTACTCTTGAGTCAGAGAACTATGTCTTGCCCTGCCTGAACTCATTTTGTCTCTGTTACACCTGGAACTGGGATTTTGTTTGGGCTGTGTGTGATGTGGGCTCAGGAGATTATGGAGAATTCCATGGAATTGTCTCTTGAAGACAGGTGGTTCTAGGCTTTTGCTCATCAATTTGTTGAAATTACAGTTTCTGGAATGCCTTTGCTGCACGTTTAACCATGCTGCTGTATGTATGTGTGGCCTTCTGTTAGCCTGATTGCCAGGACTGATTTTCTTTTAAGCAGAAATCTCTTTGAACTGTGTCTCTCACCTGCAGAGTTAAATCTTTGCAACTGTGTTACTGCTGTTTTTTGTTTTGTTTTTTTGGTTTTTTTTATTTGTGGAATTTCAATTGCTGCAGTTATACACTACTTTTGTATGAATGACTTTGACAGACTAAGCAAAATAACATTTCAAGGACTTATGGACTTTATTTATGACATTTTGTTTACTCATACATTACTGGAATAATGTAATTTATACTTTGTTTTGGTAGTGTTCCTTATAATATCCCTATGTATCCTACATGTGCTGCAGAAGATCTTGCTGAAATGTTCTATACCCTGACCACTACACCAAATCACTTTGCACATTTTGTATTGCAGATGGTATACATGGGATTACTTAAAATGATCTAAACAGTATACAATCAACAGGAAAAATATCAACAGAAAAATATCCAAGATAATCTTAAAACATCTCCCAGTGACTGCCAAATCTTTGGATGAGGCTACCAATTCATGTGAAAGAGAGCACCTCTATGACACTGCTCAAGAGGAACCTGGACAAGTGGATAGGACACCACAAATTCTCACTGGGGATAGCAACCACAACACTGCTGAACATGGGCAGTCAACACTAAATGCAGTCTTGGATATTGACTAGTAGTTCTACGGTATTACATTGGGTTGAAACTGCTAGGCTTAAAATGACATCCGGGTCGAGAGTCTAGTAATTTCCTATGATCGAAACATAAAATATTGACAACATGAAAGTTATAGTAGGAAAGTGTTTGTGTACTTTTCTGACTGGTGTGCTGCCTCTCAGTTGGTATGTATAATTAGCAGGGGGCATGGCTCCCTCACTGGATAAACAGTGGTTTTGGATGTGATTTGATTTTGTCAATATTTTTTGTTTACATGTTTTGAAGTTTAAACATTTTTGAGTTTAGATATTTTCTATTAATATTTTTTCTGTTGATCTTATGCTGTTTAAATTATATATATATATATATATATATATATATACATATATATATATATATATATGTATACATATAAATATATATATATATATATATATATATATATATATATATATATATAGATATATATAGATATATGTAAATATATGTATATATACGCACATACACACACACATATGCATACAAATATGTGTGTGTGTATCTATATCTTTATATGTATTATCTACCAAGATATATACACACACATATATATATATATATATATATATATATATATATATATATATATATATACATACATACACTGCACACACAGAGTTAGAGAGAATATTCAGAAAAGGTAATATGCAAGAGAATGGCAAGCTACTATTAAATGATTTTCAGATGCAATCAATGCCAACTGTGTATAGAACATAATCATATAATCATCCCTGCAAAATACCCCCACTTCAGTTAATTATGTTTGTCAACTACCATTTGCCTGACCAGCAATTAAGGTGCTCCAGTGCAATGTTTTGTTCAAGTACATGGCTTTGACTATAATTTCTTAAGACTGCTCTTATTTGATCTTCTTTAATGGCTTATCAATTATTGTTAAAAATCAAATTTTCAGCTGTAATTTCATTTACCAAATTGCAGCCCAAATAAAAAAAATACAATTGTTGAAAATACCCTATCAATATTTTCAAGAAAACTATTACCAATTTGCTTATTAGTCTTAGCAGCAAATCTTGAATTGCTATAGCCACTCAAAATCATTTACTTTACCTTTAGAATCCCCACTGCACTCTTTTAAATGTATAACATTTCAGTACTAATGTAAATGCTTACCTCTTAACTCTCTGATTTTACAGAGCATTCCAGATTTTGCCTCATTGTCTTGTCCTGTTTCTAATTTTCTGGTAACTCACGGTGAGCCACAGACAAGTTATAATATCAGACATTAGAGTTTTATGACTTCCGCGGTGGTGCAGCGGTAGCGTTGTTGCCTCACAGCAAGAGGTTCTCCCATTCGATTCTCGGTTTGGGTTGGGAGTGCCTTCTGTGTGGAGTCTGCATGTCCTCCCTGCGGTCGAGGGGGTATTTGAAAGACATGCATTGAATGGGCATGCCTTCGATGAAGGTTGGGTGTCGGGCTGGCAACTCGACACCATAAAAAACAACTGCCAATCATTAGCAGACCGCTGTGGCGACTCCTAACCGGGAAAATCCAAAAGACAAACAACAACATTGCATAGAAAACACACTTTGAAGCAAAACCTGTTGCTCCATTAACATTTTTAAGTGAATTAGAGTAATATTTAAAAATTGTTCCTTATTTTGGGCCTCTGTCGCCCATTATTTTAGCTATGGCTACAATTCCTGTGCAAAGAAGTCAAGATGTATGTGTAAAAGCAACAGCTGTGATTGACTTTTAATTGATAATATGAATTATACTGCTAAAAGCTGTTTTCTAAACTGAAAAGTTGTAGTCTCACCATGTGAACCCTCTGCTGCCAACAATGCAATTAAAAGCACATTGTCTGTTAAGTTTCTTGTTCAGGAGACCACAATGAGCTAACTACTTGACAATAACAAACCACATGAGTAAGTAAACAAATAATCCCATAACATGTTGTAAATAACCCATTTATACAGTAGCAAGACAATGACAATAATAAACAGAAACAGTCCCTACTAAATTAAGCTGAGCCAGAAACCAGAAGCATAATATTATAAAAGAGTAGCACTTGAGGTTCAGAGTGGTAATTGATGTTTTCAGTTAATATACTCACTCTTATCAAAACCGGAACTAACATAAATGTAAAACTTAGCTAAATTATTTTCTTTTTCAAAATTACTGTCTTTGCAGCATGAATAATGCATGTTAGCAAACTGGAACATCATTTTACTGCTCTGCTCATGTTTACCAATGGAATGTTCATCCGCTCTGCTAGTAATATTGTTGGTATTTTTACGGATGCTACAAAGAAGGAGGCATTCCTTTCATGAGCACTACTATAGAGTGGGAGCTGGCTTAGTATTTCCACTTGCATGTGCTTTTTTACCACTGTTCTGTGAAACAAAATGAAAACTCTTATTGTTTTGTGTTAAAGTTTCCTGTGATTTATGAATGATTAAAACAATTGCACTATGACATGAAGGCTGCCAGTTCATGGTGGCAGACCCATGATGCAGAGGGATAAAGTCTTTACTGTACCCCAGACAATCCATGTTTGATTAACTGCATGGGGACTGCAGGGGCTGCAGGGCAGATGGGAGTGAATGGCCAATATTATCTTGAGCATCGAGGAGAGAGCCTAGGCTTGCTGCAATATGCAGCCTACGGGCATGGTCAGCTGTGTGCTCTATTACAGGTAAGTAACAGACCTGAATCTATTAAATGGAACAGTTCTTACTCCTCCTTCCTGTGAGTGTCTGCAGGTTTCTTTAAGGCACTATACTTAATCATCTCCTAGTAAATATATTTGAGTCATCTCCCAAGTGCAACTGTTGAAGCCTTGATCATTCAATATACTGACTCCAATCTGATCTGTGAGTGAACTCCAAATAATAACTCAAAACTGCTTTCTCTTTTAGCAGGAACTTGGCAAAACAGCTCCCAGCTACTACTGGACCCTAAAAAAAACAAAACAAAAAAAACCTCATGCTGTTTACACCTAAGTGCTGTTCTGACAACACAAAACTTGACAGTTACATCAGCAAATAAAATTAAAACCACAGTAGTTACCAATACAAAACTTTGGGAGTCATCATAGATGTGAATCTAAAATGTGACCTCTACTTTATTTATTTATTTTATTTTACATTTGTTAACCAGGAGAGTCTGACTGGATACAGGTCTATTTTCAGTGGAGGCCCAAGGAGAAAAGCTCCAATTACATACATTTTTTAAAGTTTTAAATCATTAGATGTGACATTCATTACTGGCAGGCTAACATTGTGAGCTACTTGACAGGATACTGTACACACTCTAATTATGAGAGCAACAGGTAAGACAGTATATAACACATTATTAAATATGACAAGCAATACATAATGTTTCTAATAGTAGCTACTTGACAAGTTGTATAAGCAGTTAGTACAGCTATCTTAACTTACGGGCAGACATTTCCTTTCCTATAGTCATGTTAGGACTGCAGTTAGGCTGAGAAGCCAGCATCTGTAAATGTGGTGATTATGAGATTAGCCATGACTTTCAATCTGTTATTAAGAAAAAACACCAAATATTAACCCAAATTTGCGGAGTCAACAATAGTACGAACACAACTGCCAAAGTATACCTTCTTCCAACTCTATTATATGTCAGATCATGTTTGCTATCTTTCATAAATGTGCTGCTTGCAGATTTAAAGAATGCTACTACAAAAAAATCACAATATTTGCAGCTAACACACCAACCAGAACCCACTACTGTACTGCCTTGAAACTCCTGAACTGGATGGAACTACATAATCTGCTTACCAATTACTACTTAAAAACTGCTCACAACATACTGTATTTTCCTGAAAACATGCCCTTCACTACATTAGTACACCCTTAACATACAGTTACAGACTACAGACAAATGTCTGGTTGCAGCAACTAAGTCTAAATGCTGCTGCTGGCATTGCTTTGTATTCTAAGTTTGCATACTAAATCTAGACCTCAGTTTCAAAATGCATCAGACAATTTACTTCATCTGTGTTCAAAACCCAAGCAAATAAGAGCACTAGTGAAATCCCTCCAAAGCAAACTTTGAGTCCAAACTGGCGACATCTACTGAAGGCAATCATAAGGTCTTCTTCACATACATACGCAATCTCAAAGGAAGTATACAAATCTGCTCAGAACTGGTGGTCAGGGACACCACATAGACACACACCACAGATAAAGCTAACCTGCTGACAGACAGGTTCAGTGAAAACTATCCCTCTGTCCCCCCATCAGTAAATCAGGACATTTCCAGCACCTGTCCCACTCCCCTTATCTCTAGGGAGCAAGCCATCATTGCCCACTCAAAGACAAAAAACACAGCATCCATGGGACCCGATAACATCCTACATGAACTCAGGCAGGAACTTGCAGCACCATTATGCACACTATTCAACCAAAGCCTGAGTTCCAGCTTTGTCTCAGGTGAGTGGAGGACAGCCACTGCCATCCCTTTACACAAAGGTGAAGTGTCCGCCAATCCAGGAAATTATAGACCCATCAGCCTTACTAGCCTGATCTGCAAAGCCATGGAGCAGATTATCATGGACCTCATTAACAAAGACATTGGCAACATCCAAGCACTTGATCCCACATAGTTTGATTTTGTCAAGGGGATGTCATGCCTGTTAAAGTTGGTTGGCTTCTTTGATACAGTCACCAAAGCCATGGATGAGGGGAAGGTAGTACACACAGCCTACACTGACCTGGCCAAAGCCTTCAATACTATTCCCCACTTGGGTATAATAGATACACGCCCTCAGCTAGGCATCAATCTGTATGTTACCAGATGAGCAACAAACTGGCTCACTGATATAACCCACTTAGTCAAAATAGGGGAAGCCACCAGAAGCAGTAGACCCATAATGAGTGGTGTACCCCAGGGGTCAGTCTTGCGGCCTCTGTTGTTTTGGATATACTTTTCTGAGGTGCAGGCCAAAACCAGTGAGTTACAACTGACTATGTTTGCATATGACTGCAAGCTGGGTGTTGTCATCAATTGCACTAGTGATGTGGACATCCTTCAAGAATGTCTAACCCAAACAAATGACTGGTGCGCCAGACACATGGCCTTAAACTGAATGCCAAAAAATGCATCATCATCCCCTTTGTGGAGAATGACACCACCACACATTATCACATTAATAACAAGGTCCTAAGTACACAATCAGTCATGAGGGACTTGGGCAGCCAGATTGATACAAATTGACTTTTGATCACCGTATTGACTCTGTTGTACGGAATGCTTTCTACGTGGCCCACCTCATTAGTAAGGTTATTTCAACCAGGGACAAGTTGGTCATAACCTCCCTGTATTCTTCCCTTATAAGACCCATTATTGAGTACAATGCACCTTTCGGCATGTACACACAAAGCACATGCAGCACCTGGAGAATCCAGGGCCTCAAACATTTACCCTACACAGATAGGCTAAAGGCCCTGTCCCTCTACTCAGTCTCATACAGACTCCTCAGAGGTGACCTCTGTATGGCATACAAAGCAATCTCAGACCCACCTTGATGGGATTGCTACATATCTGCAAGTCAAGCTCCACCTGAGTAACTCACACAAGCAACCTCAGCCTGGTCTGTGACATCAATAGGACCTGTTGGCAGGACAGATTTGTGTCTCAGAGACTCCACCTTCTGTGGAATCGACTCCTTCTCCACATCAAGCAGAGTACCATATTAACCCTTTTTAAGCATAACCTGGATAACAGGAAGAGGAACAGACAATACACCCCTGGGATTCCAAGCCAAGCTGCGACAGTCTTATGTATAAACTTCATGATGTTAAGGATTTTATGTGGATAGCCTCCCTAATATAAAGCCATTATTTTATCACATTTTAAGGGTAATAAGGGTATCTCATGTACTACATAAACTTTCCTTCATGTGGAAAATGTCTTGTTTGAGAAGGGCTAATAACAGTACTTTGCTTATATGACAGACGATGGGACTGCAGTACCTTCATCCCACTAATAATAATATAATAATAATATAATCATGGTAAATAGTTTTGTCAGTGTGTTATGTATAATGATACATAACATTTATAAGTATGGGGTGAATCCATGAGTACATACAGCAGTTGCCTACATGAGGCAGACCCACTGCAGTATTTAATTTAGCCCTCAGTGGGGTGGGACAGCATTCCTATTAGTGAGTTGAAGTCATGGGATATATCTCTTTCAGAAAAGGGTGTGATAATCCGTAAAGGTATATAATCTTCATGTCACAAGGTATCCCCATAATGGCATATACATTTCACTAGATGATGCATGCCCATACTGATATACAGGGGATACATTTAACAGCTGGATCAGTCCTTTCCCTCATTAGGTAATTTCACAGTCTTATGCTTTCCACCCTTGTTGTGAGGTATGTTTTAATGGTATGTAACTATACTACTGTGATGCAGTTTCATAACTGGATACAGCTTTCACCTACAAGAAATGACTCCATTACAATCTATAATACTTACACTTAAGTGGTTAGATCTAAATGGAAAATTGCTTTCTGTTCACCTTATAAGGCAGGCCTCAAAAGTGCATAATAGTCAACCCTATTTATGTATTTATTGAATATTTGTTAAATAGGAACATTTTATTGAGATAACACTTTCAACGAAGGGCTAGGAGGAAAAGGTCCATGATGTGGGAAATGCTAAGGCACATTGAGGTGTATGTAAACAATGATAAACATAATTTATACTGCTATATATAGCACTAGCCCTTTCATGTAGTACCAGCAGCCCTGTATGGATGCCTTACCCTTATCTCCTGGGTCCATATCAGTTTACAGCTTTCACTCATTTGAGCGGAAGCCTTAAAAGTTTGCAGCTTTTATCCCAACAATTCATGCAGGGGGTGGTATATCTCTTCTAACCTTCTGATGTGGACCCATAATGGTTTATGACCTTGATAGTATGATCTCCATTAGCAACATACAGTATTCACAGCTGTGATGCTACAGTACACAGATCTAATGGGATGTGAGTACAGTACTATGGAACAGCCACCATTTGTAAAGGATGCCAAACCAGACTATAAGTGGTTAATACCTTTTTTAATTTCTCTAAATCTTTTGGGTTTCTAATACCATGATGACAATGGACCCCATTCCTAAGTCAAAGTATAATTAAGTTCAGGAAATTAATATTGTTTCAATCTTTGATGTTAGCCAGAAGTGCTCTTTGCAGCACTCGTAATGTGCCCAGTAATGACTCCCTCTACAGTTCATATGGCGTTACATGTATCAGTAACATATCTAAATACAATTGCAGATTCTTTTTTTTAAAACCCTTTGCTCCTTCTACTACTGGAAATGTCTGGGTATCCTTCTTCCATATTGCTCTCATTTCTGCCTGCAAATCCTGGTATTTTATAACTTTGCGTCTCTCTGTATGCAAGACACTGTAGTAGAGCTGCTCCAGGTATCTCTGAGACCACATGCCTGCAGTAGGTATCCCATCTGCAGGTTTTCTTGATACTGTTGCTGTTCCTTTTATAGAAATTTAAATCCTAGGGATGCTGTTATTATGAAAGCTAAAATAAAGAGTTAACATTTTTCTTTAGCTACCTCTATTACAATAAGAAATGAAGAATCAGACCTTTAGATGATACAGTTGCAGTCTTTGGCGAAGATAAAAAGGATGCCACTTACTGGTAGCATTAAGGGTCATCATGGTGCTACTGAGAAAACTGTAGATATTGAATATGGGCTGTGGAGTGTGCTTATACTGGTCAAGCCTCATAACACAATAAATGAAATGAAAACAGGGAAATTAGCAGAGGAGCGATTCATTGACCCCCTCACCCATGCCAAATCCTTCTGTGACTGTCTAGCAATGCTGCCACTGCAAGGAAAAATGATCTATCCAAGGCATTACAGCTAGGGAACAAAGCTGTCCCCCCTTAGGATTCAGCTAGCTGTTTTCCTTCAGCTATCAGTAGCAAACCCTGGCTACCACTACAGCTGTCACAGTCAATGTTGTAGGGCATAATGGACCTATACTATTGATTTTCATAAATATATGATAGAAACAGTGCTTCTGACATTTTCCTAGAAGTACAACCTCAGTGATGTGTCATAACCAAAACCTGATTGAAGTTCACATTCATTCACCTCCACAGTCTGAGCTGTCAGCTAGTATATATAAACAGACACTGAGAATTTGAATGATACTCTCACAAAATTAAAATTCAAATTAAAAATGAATTAGATCTTGAGCTTGCTGTTAAGATTTGTCATACTTACTGTAATACTATAAAAAAAAAACAGATGGAAAAGGTTGTGGGAAGATATTGATGAATAAATCTCAACAACAAAACACCATCAAAAATGGAATTACATCATTGCAGTCATTGACAACATTTATCTTTCATTTAGTTCAAACAATATATACGTTTTTTGGTACTTTATTTTATTCACTATTAAGTATTCACATTATTTTGACCCTCCAGAACACTGTAACTTTAGAAGTCCAGATACCTTAAATGATTACATCAGCTTTAATAAGTAATACAGACTGCAAGACACAGCACAAGTAGGTAAAACAATGTGAATATCTGTACAGCACAAACAATTTTCATGTTAGCAGCTTCAACTATTTTTGTGTATTCTTCAGTACAGTCGCAGTGGGCTCTCTATCAGACTCAAAATGCAAGGCCTTGACTTCTGTCTTTATCTGTAACAGGAATGGGTTAGCATTTCACCGAGTCAAGTTGCGCACACTGTGCATGGGAAAAATATGCATTCGATATATTTTATTACTACTTTCCTCATCATCTGCAAGAACCTGATCAGTCACTATGAGACTTACTTTCATCTTATTCACCGCATTTTGTAGAATTATTTCTTTTTTCATATGTTGAGCCTCTTGCTATATGACCAGTTTTTCCATGTTTGTGATGATTTTCTGTTTAAACTGACACTGGAGAGCGCTGCACTCTTGTTAAAGCACATGTAACATGCTTTACTTGAAATTCATACTTTTAGAAGCAGGGCCATTCGAATGTCGTTCTTAGGCTGTGCAACATATTAGTGCCACCTGTTGCACTTGCCCATCTTGCACATTTTCATTTGCACATTCCCTTTTAAAATCAGTCTCATTTGCACCTTCCCTTTTAAAATCAGTCTCAGTGGCATTCTCAAATTACAAGGTATTTTGGGATAATATCCTTTGTATGTCTTTATTTATTTCAGATCCAAACTAGTCTGTTGTCCTTTGCTGTAATTCATTCATTCATTCATTCATTCATTCATTCATTCATTTGTGTTCTAATACCCACACTACCCTATTCAGTGACATAAGGAATGGAAACCTAACCTGGATGAGAGGCCAGTCCATTGCAGGATACAACATGCAGAATGCATCCACACCCACTTGAGTTATATTTATGGGTAGCTTAGAAAATTGTTAATCCTGCTGTTGGTAATAGTGCATCTTCATAATTTCAGACTTGACATAATTTTCTGAGCTCACACTTTCTGAACTCTCTTCTTAATGTACTGATTAATATGACTTTATAGTAAGCATATATGTTTAAAGAAAGCATTTTTATTAAAATAGTTTTAAGTCAGTTAGCAGTTTATTAAACTATAGTTTTGAGCTGCACGTACAAAGATAAGTACAGTTCTCTTTTGATTTCATTTTCAGTCCTCCTTGCAATAATAACATGCTTTATTTCTTTCCAGTATTCTTCCCAAGATTAGATTTTCACATCAGAGACCCTTTAATCTTCTTCTTTCGGCTGCTCCCATTAGGGGTTACCACAGCAGATCACCTGTTTCCATTTCTTCCTGTCCTCTGCATCTTGCTTTGTCACACCCAACCACCTGTATGTCCTCTCTCACCACATCCATAAACCTTATCTTAGGCCTTCCTCTTTTCCTGTTACCTGGCAGCTTCATCCTTAGCATCTTTTCCCAATATACTCAGCATCCCTCCTCAGCACATGTCCAAACCAATGTAATTTTGCCTCTCTGGCTTTGTCTCCAAACCTTCCAACCTGGGCTCACCCTCTAATATACTTATTCCTAATCCTGTCCACCCTTGTCACATCCAATGCAAATCTTAACATCTTTAACTCTGCCATGTCCAGCTCTGACTCCTACCTTTTTGTCGATGCCACTGTCTCCAAACCATATAACATAGCTGGTCTCACTACCCTCTTGTAGACCTTCCCTTTCACTCTTACTGGTACTTGTTTGTCACAAATCACTCCTGACACTCTTCTCCACCCACTCCATCCTACCTGTACTCTCTTCTTCACCTCTCTTCCACACTCAACATTACTCTAAACTGTTGATCCCAAGTATTTAAACTCATCCACCTTTGCCACCTCTACTCCCTGCATCCTCACCATTCCTCTATCCTCCCTCACATTCACACACATTTATTCTATCTTAGTCCTGCTGGCTGTCATTCCTCTTCTCTCTATTGCATATCTCCACCTCTCCAGGGTCTCCTCAACCTGGTCCCTACTCTCACTACAGATCACAACGTCATCTGCAAACATCATAGTCCACGGGGACTCCTGTCTGATCTAGTCTGTCTACCTGTCCTTCACCATTGCAAATAAGAAAGGGCTCAAAGCTGATCCTTGATGTAATCCCACCTCCATCTTAAACGCATCCATCACTCCGACCGCAGACCTCACTGCTGTCACACTACCCTCGTACATATCCTGTACCTCTCTTACATACTTCTCTGACAGTCTTGACTTCCTCATACAATACCACAACTCCTCTCTAGGCACCCTTTCATATGCTTTCTCTAAGTGCACAAAGACACAATGCAACTCCTTCTGACCTTTTCTGTACTTCTCCATCAACACTCTCGGAGCAAACATCACATCTGTAGTGCTCTTTCCTGGCATGAAACCATACTGCTGCTCACTAATCATCACCTCCCTTTTTAACCTAACTTCCACTACTCTTTCCCAATAACTTCATGCTGTGACTGATCACTTTAATCCCTCTGTAGTTACTACAGCTCTGCACATCACCCTTATTTTTAAAAACTGGTACCAAAAAAACGTTTTCTCCATTCCTCAGCCATCCTCTCACTTTCCAAGATTTCATTAAACAATTTAGTTAAAAACTCCACTGCCATTTCACCTAAACACCTCCATGTTTCCACAGGTATGTCATCTGGACCAACAGCCTTTCCATTCTTTATCATCTTCATAGCTATCCTTACTTCCTCCTTGCTAATCCACTGAACTTCATGATTCACTATCCGCACATCATCCAACCTTCTCTCCCTCTCTTCATTCTCTTCATTCATCAGCACCTCAAAGTACTCTTTCCATCTGCTCAACACACTCTCCCCGCTTGTGAGTATGTTTCCCTCATTATCCTTTATAACCCTTATCTGTTGCACATCCTTACTAGCTCGGTCCCTCTGTCTAGCCAATCGGTACAGGTCCTTTTCTCCCTCCTTAATGTCCAACCTCTCATACAACTCTTCATACACCTTATCCTTAGCTTTCACCACCTCTCTCTTTGCCATGCACCTCATCTCCTTATAATCCTGTCTACTTTCTTCATCTCTCTGACAATCCCACTTTAGTGCTCAATTTTATTTCCTTTCCTCAAGGAGTAGTACAATTCTTTTTTATAATCTTTATTTCTTCAGATGTAATGTTGCAAAACTCATCACCTATACAAAGTTTTAACTCTGAAAAAAGGTACAGACACCACAATTGATAAGGAGTTTTATACCATCTCTTATTGCAGCTAGAGTAATGCTCATTCAATAGAGTAAAAACAGCTAGATTCACAGTAGAGGAGAGAGTGAAAGAACTGATGGTGAAAGGCACAACAAGTTTGGACAGGAGAATAACTTTTCTCATAACAAAATTTACAAGCTGAACCTCATAACAGAGTAACATGATATTACAGGTGTGATCCTACACCTAACACCAGTGACTCATGTTTAGGTAATCATGTGGCTGCTGGACAATTACCTATAACCAGAGAGGGACAGCGTGTGAGTAACCATTTGAAATTTTGGGACATGCTAGTGTGAGTCCTGAAATATGGAGACTGAACAGCCGAAAGAATGAACATACATGTACTAAGTCTGAGATGTCATTTCTAGTAATATTCCCTTTTCTCCAAGGTGTGGTGATCTCGGAGTTGGTATATATGTCTGGGGGCTGAAGAAGCTTAAAGGAGAAGAGCAATTTCTGAGATTCACTCTTTTCCTGTGTTTTTGGTCTTTTATTAATAGGGGTCTGAGAGTATGGGATTGACCAATCAAAGACCTTATTTCTAGTTTGTAGGAGAGGGTTTGGGATTTAAACTTCTCAGTATTCTGTAGACTGAGGCCAAAACACAGCTTGGCAAATAAAGTGAATGGAGCAATATTGGTAGGTGACCACATCACATCATGCACTGACCACATTATGAACTGGTCTTTTTATACAGCATGACTTAGGCTATCATTTTAGGGTGTGAGTGCATCACATGGAATATGAGCATTCAGAACTGTATATCCCTTCTTACCTTCCTGTGAAGGAATGCAAGGACATATTAAGCCTATTGGATATAATGCTATTATGGTCATCATGACAATTTAGATACCATAATTAAATTCCTTAACCATATATGTGCTATTTATTAACTGTATAATGATTTTGAGGTTCTTGGTCATCTGTTGATATGGAAATAACTTGTCCTTCAGCTGAAAAATAATTTTTCTTTAGTAATACTGAGTTATTAGTCACCTCACTCTGACTGCTGTAATTTACAAGAGGTGTGAATGCTTCCATTAATTTGTACACAAATGTATGGAGTCACATATATGTGGGAACATGCACGCACATGTAATTGTGTGAGTTTTTGTGTGTGCACTTGTCTGGGTAAATATGAACATATATGTAGGTATATAACAAAAATATATAAAGGCATATAGTTTTAATATTGTCTGTTGTAAATCATATTTTGAAACTAATGTAAAGTGAGAACCATGGAAACTGCATGAATTTTTAGTATCTTTCTTGGTGCCTATAAAACAGTAATGCCCACTAACATTTATTATGATTATTCAAATAATTCAGTTTTATAATATCTGTTCACAATGGGACTTTATGCACAAATAATTCAGCAAATATCAATAAAATACATTTTATATTTTATTTCTCTCATTAAGGCTCTTTATATTTATTTTATCCGCTTCACAGAAACTGACACTGCATATCCTTGAATGCATATGATGAAATATGACAGAGCGTTCATGTTTAAATGGTTAAACAGTCAAGCTGTAAAAATAAAATTCTTATACAGAGATTCTTAGCATGATTAGCTACAATGCAAAATTAAAACCTAATTACTATTAATGAAATTCATGCCCAGTATCACTACTGCTCACTGTCTTTTCATATGGGAGCAGTGTCCATTACAACCCATCAATGTGAAATGTACTGATAAAAAAAAACACATTAATGTAGAATAAAGCAAAGAGAAAAGCAATGGATTTGATTCAGCTGAAACTGTCTTGTATGTGTAATCTGTTGCATTCCCCAATGTAATTAATAATTTTGTGTGAAGGCTATTATAGGAGTACCTTATGTTCTCTTTGTGAGAGTGTGCTGCCCTCTTCTGGAAATGTACTGACCTTAACTTGTCTTGCATAGTTCAAAAATAAATGAGTTCAAATGTTTTAAAACAAGTTTCTGTTATGTTTTAATTTGGGTGCAGTGTTCTGTAGTGTTGCCCTGAAAAAAATATGAACTTCATTTGCTACAGCTAACACATATTCCACAAAAATCAACCAGACACGTAATAAAAACAATAGTCTTCTTTTTTATTTTAACTAACTGATTATAGTTCTCATCCCGTTAGAGCTTGCTTAAAAATGGCAGGCTACATCCGTGAGACCTAAAGGACATTGATCAGAGTTTTATAAACTAATATTCACACTGGTATACACTGCAATGTCGATATAAAAGTGGTACACATGGAATATATTTTCTGAATATGCGCCTCACCAGTTCATTATGGTGTCAGAATTTTCCATGGCATGTGAAGAGATTCTCCGTGGACTGTCTGTAGTTCACTGAACCTGACTAGACATTCCAATGCATAAACAATGCAGGTAGGATGGATACACATAGGTTGTATACGGTGCAAGAGCATATGATTCTTATTTATTTGTTTTGACTTTTCTTCTCTCTGACTGACCACATACGTTTGAGATAGGCAGGGGAATCCCAGTGTCAAAGCAATGCAGCAGAAAAGCACACTGATTCCCATATGGTTTAGTATCTGCATGTTCAATCCGAGCAATAAAATGAAGAAATAAAAGGAATGGTGACAGCATGGCATGAACGCATCTTTTGGTAAATAAAATATGTAAACTAAATACCTTTCAACCTCTTCATTCAAGAATCTGGGACAAAGCCAAATAAATGGTGACAAAGGCAAAAAAACTCATCCAAGATTTTAAATATTGCTCCAGTATAGTTAGAAAGCTGCTAGAATAACACGTATTCTTTAGCATGTATTCTTTACAAGCATACCTCTCAAAAACTTAGCACAAAGAATCTGGATAAAGTCAAAAATAATGGGGGGACAAAGGCTCAAAAACAGGGACAAAGTTTAAATACTGCTCTTAGCAACTTAGAAAGTTGCTAGACTAAAAGGCTTTGTGTTTCCATGTATTTTTGAAGGAAATGGAGTCTGAAACTCACATGTAATTCAGTCCTCAGCGATTTGCCAGAAAACCACACATTTTATGATGAACAAATGAAACATATGAGCAGAAATCAGGGCATTCTGCCAAAATCTGGGCAGTTGAGAGGAATGTCCATATGATATGATGTCTGAAACTGAAATATCAGTCATTTTACAGGCAACTTCCATCATCACACAGCACCAGCATTAGGACATTGTAGAAGACACAGCATGCCGACTTTTTGTCACCACACAGCACAGCAATCCCCAGAAACTTGCCCCATTAGAAAATCATGGAAGATTTAAGACTTTAACATGGTAACCAATATGGAGAAGTACAACTTCCAACACTACACAGCACAGCAAGCCCCATTAAAAGAACTGTGTGGTAACAGATTGCACAAATGGAGAGCAGCAGCCAAGCCCATCTGCGAGTTGATATATGTCGCAAAGTGTGTGTGTGTGTGTGTGTGTGTGTGTGTGTGTGTGTGTGTGTGTGTGTGTGTGTGTGTGTGCAAAATGCCCCTGTTAAGTACACTGTCTAGTTAAGTGACTTGCACTGAGTCAAACCCTAATCTTAGCTTAAACTTCCACACAAACTGCCAGTTCTCCTTTAATTTTATATATATTTTTTGTTTTTGTAGATTACAGAGGATTACAGTCTGTCAGTGTCAGTCATAGAGTTTCAGAGATATCTTGTTCAATGTCATTGGTGCAACAGGTAGCATATCTCATTTTGGTGCAGAAGGCTGTGGGTTCCCTTTCAACACCAGATACATTGACTTATGACACAAACCATTTTTTTAATGTAACATAGGAAATTCATTATTTAAGGGCAGCAGACACTGAATTTGTAGATGAAGCACTGAAATGTTGTTTGCCAAAAGCATCCTCTTCATTAGTTACAGAGATTGGGCATATTGACTGATATTGGTAGATTATAATGATAGCAGTTCAAATGACCTTTTATGGTTGAAATATTCTGAAATGGGTAGTTTTGTCATTATTGGTGCACATTTTGTTTCACTGCTTTCTAGAAAAATGTCAAAACAGGCAAATTTAAAACACACTTTACCAAGTGTTGCTGTTTTAAACAAGGAATATAATTTAATATAATCAGGAAGGTGCATTAAAGAATACATGCATTTATGCATGCTACTAAAATGTGTGCAAAGGGCCCATCATTTGAAAGCAGTCCAAAGGTGTACTTAATCCGACACTGGTCAATGCATTTTCCGTGAATGTGGACTTCAACGCAGTTTCAATGAATGTGAGTTTCAAGGGCAGACATCTTTTACTGCTGCTCATGCTAAGTCTATTTTTATTGTGAGACTGTATTGTTTTGTTTAGCAAATGGCTATCAGTGTTTGTGCTATAAAATCTGAAATAAAAGATTTAAATCAAATCCAAATATCTGTAATAATTGCAGAAGTAAAGAAAAAAACAGTATGCACACTGAGAGCCTTGAAAATGTTTATGGTATCAGGGGAGAGATGGCCAAATAATGGCACATTAAAATGGCTGCTGGGGGCCTGGCTGCAAGCTGAGGGGGGGGGGTGCTGGCTGTAGGGATGGGTGGGTGGGGTTGGAGCAGGGAGTACGTGGCTGCAAGGGGGGGCAATGACCCCATTTGACCATTATTCAGCTCTGACTGCAATTTTCAATAATTTGTTATAAAACCACAAATGTTATGACAGAGAAACCAAAAAAAATAACGTAAAATCAGGGGAATTCAGCAAACTCAGGGACAGTTGAGAGGAATGGCAAGCTGCTATAATATTTTGAATAACATGGCTGCTAATAGTTCATTATAAAGTTATGCAGAGAATGCAGACATTTTTTTTACATCAAGATCCTGTCATGTTCATTACAATAGAATACTGTCCTGCAGATATGATGCAGACAATTTATCTCCAGAATATCATGTGACAACTGCAAATGCAATCAACTGATGTCACTGACATAGAAGTTGCTTAGTATGTCAGGATTAAAATCTGTGGTTGAAAGCACACGTTTTACGTTATTTTACTGTATTTTGAATTTGGTAACTGAGTTAGAGCACTGATCCTATTGGATCCATTTCAGTCTAGTTGCATAGAAGAAGGTCTTCATACTGGTTGAAGAATGGGACAGACGTGAAAAGGGAACAGCTCTATACCAGAGTGATGCTCTAAGTTCAAAAGGGAAAACAGCGCTTAGTTTTGAGCTGGAAAGGTATATCCAAATGAGAATATCTTTAAACTATGATGGAGTGGGAGAAGTAAGATAGAAACATGAATGTGATCCGTATACAGTCAGTAGACAGAAGGGGAAAACAGAAGCAGAACATTAGTAATGGACAAGTATCAGTCAGATGATGCTGGTTTAGTATTAATTTACAATACAAGGATCTTGGATGGAAGATGGTGAGTTGCAAGCAGTGATGCCGGAGGAGAGGGTGAACATTACAGGTGTCACAGAAACATCTGTCAATGATAAAAGGCAATAAGACATGGAGGTACTTCAGAATAGTTTGCTCAGCAAAGGCAGAACTGGACGAGATTTAGATGGAGTAGCAATATACACAAAGGGTGGCATTCAATATGACGTCAGAGAAGAAGAGGAACAGGATTTTATGAACTGATAAGAGCGTAAATAAATATAATAGCCAAACAAGAGGTAGAGCTACTTCTATCATGAACAATGTACTCCAAAACCATAAAATTGCGGTAAACAGGTGGCAAGTAAGGAACTCGATAAAAGAATGAGTTTACACAAGAACACTTTTAACATAACAAAGCACAGTTAAGCGCTTTCATCTGATATATCGAGACTTCATCAGATCTGTAGTAAATGAAGATAGCACCATATTTAAAACTTCCTTAGTATTTAATATTTCCTTTCATATTCCTTTAGTCAAAAACAATGCCTTGTGTGTGTGTGTGTGTGTGTGTGTGTGTGTAGTGTACCTGCAATTTGTTATACTCCAAAATTATGAGACTTGAGAGGATAGAAAGAAATAGATCATGCTGTAATCCCTGGCTGTAAGTAATGTAGCACTAATAGCAGATCTGCTGCTGCCTTATATGAAACACTTGCCAAATATATGGCTAACATCTATGATTTTCAACAGGTAATATTCAAAGGTTCCAATGCATCTTGATCTTACACTACTCTTACAGACTACATTATACCAAGCAGACACAGAAAAGCATGGCAATTTTGTTTCACAGTCTCACTCAAAATGCTATACATGCAATTTTGGGAAAGAGGACCATTGAATGTAAAAAATGACAGGTAAGAGTTAATGAACTACCAGTTTCAAAATAATTTGCTTGATCATTTCCTAGATACTGTGGAGCTTTTCACCCGGACCACCACTGAAAATTGCACTTTCCCAGTAAACAAGGATATAAATAAAATAATGCCCTCCATTGAAAGTCGCATTGCGCATCTTTCTTCTGTGCCAGATGTCAGGGCACCTTTAGGATGTCTGGTATTTACAACTGCCATTTGGGGTATTAAGGAATACTTATCAGTAACTATGTTTGTCCTTGTAGTTGAACGGGAGTAGAGAAGGAGCCCTTTGACTAAATCTAAGCAAGTCGCTCACTCAGTTATGACATTTTCTCCAGCAGCTCACAGGATCAGGGAACAGATATGTCCCATGCATGGCAATGGAGCTGTATGTCACTGACCACTATGGTAGACCATAGTGCTGCATGGTTTCTCCTCCAGTTTTCCTTTAAAGTTACATTAAAAAATGAATATATAAATAAAAAGTGTATAAACCTATATATAATTATACTGTGGGAAGGATGCAAGTCTTAGGTGCTTGGGTGGAATCTGATGAACATGTAATGTTATGGTGATCAGAGAATGAAAAAAAAATTAAGGAACTAGTATTGTTAAATGTCTTTGGCTTTTATCAGGGTTGGTTTGACTCTGATATATGGCTGTCATACTGGATGTATTCCAAATGCTGGTTCTTGGTTCTTGACCTAAGGAGTGAGGTGTTCTTTTCTGGAATTTTTTTCTTTGTGGTTACTGTTTTGTTCAGCTTGCATTGTGTGTATACTGGTGCTGCATATAGAAGGGATGATATATGGACAATTGCAGTTTTCTAGGCTCCTAGCATGTAGGGATAGGGGCTTCCTAGGGTACCTTGGTTTTTATGATGTCTAATATGACAGCAAATATAGAGTGGTCAGTGTTGGCTTGACATCTGAGTGATGTCTTATGCTTTGAGACAGTCAGTCTTGGAGGACAGCGGAGGTTACACGATTGACACTTGCTTGTTGCTGGGTTTTTTATTTCACCCAAAAGGTCAGCCTGTTTTAATTAATTCACTTTATAATGAAGGAATGCCCATAACAACTTGATAGTTTCCTCTCACGCTCTGTTATGCTGCAGCAGAAGTGCAACCAGAGCATCCAGGAAGCTTTGATGTCATCTGCTAGGTATGTTGATTGGAATTATGAAGTTTTCTCACTTGGAGGTTTCACAGGGATTACTATTATCTTTTATCAGTCAGTCTGCTGGGAACTTCATCTTTGCACATTACAATATTCATTCATCCCAAACAAAACAAGGAGAAGGGATAAAAGGGACACCCCCACTTCAGAAGAAAATCCATCCCTACTATCAAAGGTGTTGGCAGAACCAGAAGGTAATGATACAAGAGGGGTGACAGACATGGAGGGAATTCATACAGGGAAGACTATAGATGAACACCTTGATGAGTTTATCAACACCCTTCCTGAGAAAGTTAGGGCTAGAATATTTGACATTTCCCTGGAGAGGGTTTTGGTTCCACACATGCATCACCCTATAGTCACCTGGGAAGGGTTTCCCTGACACAAGTTTCTCCATCACCACTAACAACTCACAAATGGGGGGTGACACTTCCCCTTTGACAAAGGAGTCTACTGCAGCTGGCCCAGTCCTTAGCATCATTGCCCCCCATGGCTATGATAAAGGCTTTAAGTTCCATTTCCCTGGCTATCATATTGCTGCTCATGTTCTGGCCAATATCAAGGAGAAAAATTCACACAGAGGAATCTGTAGATGCATTTGATTTAGTTTATCATATAAACTGAAGCTGAAAATCCTGGAGCCAAAGACCTAATAGTGATGCTAGCAGCCACCAGGAAAATGCTTCAGCTAAATTAGTGATTAGAAACTGGGACACATGGTCATTAAGGTTTTTGGTATTTATGGGCATTATTGCAGGTAAAAGATCCCAGACAGGCCTCAGGCCCTGGCCTTACTTAGTTACTCTTTGGCCATTCAGGAGGCGCACCATGTAAAAAGGGATTCAGCCTAGCCATTATATGGTAAGATATTTAGAAAGTTGAAGGCCTCGGACAAATAGGTCAGGTGGGAACACAAGAACCCAATCATCTGGATGACCACCATGTTAAATAAGCTTAATTCCCATGAGAATGGGGCCTTTGTTAGAGGCCAGATTGAAGAAAAGTTGTGTTGAGCATTCAACAATGGGAACTGTTTTTGGACAACTTGTAAATTTGCCCACCTATGCTACTCCTATGAGAAGGGTCATCCATCAGTTAGATGCTGGGCTAAGTCAGGCTGCCCACCTTCCAGCATTTGGTCTCCGTATCATGAGGATAATGCAGCTTTTCCCATTATAGCCAGATCAGGGGTAAGCTGCCTTTTTGTGGCCACACATTTCATCCTCAAGTACCAAGCTCAGTTTCTGTCATTCTCATTCTTCAATCAATCTAGGCAATTTTTTGGCAGTCTGGTAGGTTACCCAATGGAGTATGTGGATGTCTTTCTTATCAAAAGTTTTTAAAAATGGTTCATAATTGGTTCTTCAGTTCCATTAGATTCTGGCAGTCAGGAATCTTTCATCCACTAAAGGACATGAGCACATAGTCTCCGGATTAATCGAGAAAGAATTGTTAGCTGCCAGGGTAATTTGTTCTTTCATGCACACTTCCTGGGCTGTCTTAAAAATAACCCCTATAAGCTTTGTCCCCAAAAAGAAAAAAAAAAGGGAATGTAGATTGACGTACCATCTCTCCCATCACAAGGGTGCATCAGTTAATTAATTCACAGACAAGGATCAAGCTAAAGTCCATTAACCCTCCCTGGAATATGCAGTGGACGTAATTTGAAGTACTCGGACCTGTGGCAATGTAAATTAGATATCCAGTCAACTTTTCAATTACTTCCCATCAGGCTGGAACTAGCCCCTATTGGGATTTCTATTTAATGGTCACAGCAATGCCCATGGGGTGGTCAGTGGCTTGAGCTGCCTATAATGTTTTCAGTACAGCCTTACATTGGTGTTGGCAACAAAGAACATGCCAGCAGTCAGCTGTTCATTATCTAAACAATTTTTGATAGTGGGGGAAGTTTTCATGGACATACTACCTTGGGGATACCCTTGACTGGGGATAAGTTGGAAGGGCCGAGTCAGGAGTTGACATTTTTGGTCTAGCAGTGAATATGCTGAGTAGGGCATTCAAGTTTCCAGTGAGCAAAGTGGTTCATCTCAGACTCACAACTCTGAAGTTTCTTGTGGATCACAAAGCCCGCATTGCAGACATCATGCAACGTCATGGTTTACTGAACTTTGCCTGCAGAGCCATCACTCCAGGCAGGACTTTTCTGCAGACCATTTGTAATTTACTAAAAGGTAACAAACCCATGCACAGTACACCTCACACATAGAGTTATGGATGACCTTTGCCTGTGGTACACCTTTTTGAACCAATTTAATGGAGCATCAGTTTGGCAATCAACTTGGGTGTCTTCTACTAAACTTAACCTTTTCACTGGTGTGGCAGGAGGCATCGGGATGGGTGGCTATTTTGGGAAGCTGGTTCATCTTATAGCAACCTGTAACCTAAATCAATACAAAAAAACTTGTCATTGCAGTGATCTACATACCCCCAGGTAAGTTTCTTTCTTGGATTTCTATATTCACTCCCTATGAAACCATAATCTTTGGGGATATGAATATTGACTGGAACCTTGTAAATACTGCCACCCCTAACTACTCTATAAGCCTTTATGGCTTTACCCAGCTGACCACCTCGCCCACGCACTGGCATAAAAATTCCCAGAATGGATCAGTCATCGACTGAATATTAGTATCCAAGCCTCAGTGCTATCATAACCCATCCAACCTACCTAACTCCCTTAGTGACCACCTCCCTCCCTCAGTAAGTTTCCCGTTCTTAAAAAGAGTCACCAATACAAAGAGTCTTGTAACCTTAAAAACTACAACCTGTTACCCTAAAAAATTTACTGCCCACTGTAAACTGGTCATTGCTACACACATTACCCCTTGATGAGGCTGTCCAAAGCTTCAACAATATTTTCCTAGAAACACTTAATACCCTGGTTCCCAGTAGAAAAAGTAGGCTGAAATGCAATTATGCACTATGGCTAAACCAGGCAACTCGATCCCTTATGAACAAGACAGACAGTGCCTGGAGAGCATGGAAAAAAATAACAACTCAACTTTCCATCTGAACTTGTATAAACAGCTTCACAACCAAACAAAAAAGCAGGTCTTACTTACTGGACAGAAAAAAAATTCTATCAAATATGTCTGAGCAACCCACATTCCAACCTGAAGAAATTATGGCACTCAATAAACAAATTATCTCGTGGGAATCCCTCTTCACCAAACCCCTTCCCCTTACAAACCTTCTAGCAAAATTGCAACTCTACTTAACAATGTTTTCACCGAAACAATAGAAAAGCTTACTAAACCAGACACTCTCGATATTAAGACTCCACCTCCCACCTCATCTCTTTCCTCGTTCTCCCTACCACCCAACTTCCTTCAACAGATCACTTCTTAACAAACTCAAACCCTGTTCCCCATTACACGACAAACTCCCTCCATTATTTCCCAGACATGCAGCCTAATCCGTACCAGACCCTGTATCTATACTTATCAATAGATCCATCCAAGGAAATACAGTACCACATATCTGGAAAAAAATTCTTCATAATACTCCTCCAAAAGGAAGGAAATTCTACAGAACCCTCAAATTACAGGCCTATTGCCATATTATCCCCCTTATCAAAGATACTGGAAAAATGCATACCTAGATAAATACTAAACTACCTCTTACAGGCAATCTTAATTACACCCACACAGCAAGGCTTCTGACTCTTCCACAGTACTACCACTGCCCTCCTATCTTTCACACACAACATTGCCAAAGCCAGAGATAATAATAAACTGGTATCAGCTCTATTCCTTGCCCTATCCAAAGCATTTGATACTGTTTCCCATCCCATCCTCCTAAATAAACGTTTCAACCTACAACTCTACCTCCACTACCTCCTGGTTTAACAGCTACCTCTCAAATGGATATTAATCCATCAGATAACAAACATCCTTCTCCCCTTTATGGCTTGTTAAGACCAGGGTTCCCCAGGGCTCTATCCTGGGCCCCTTACTTTTTAATATATTTACAGATAACCTCCATGTCTCCTGCCCCTCTCTACCTTAATACAGTATGCAGATGATTCTACAATTATTAACACCTCCGACAATATACAAAATCTCCACATTGTCACTCAACAATCTCTGCATCTATTAGAACAATGGCTAACTGAAAACAACCTGATTCACAACCCCAAAAAGACCAAGTTTCTCCTTTTTCTTCCAAAAAACCTCAATCCAGCTAAAGACAATCACCATCTCATCCTTATATAATACAATTATCACCACTGACTCAAACACCAAATTGCTTGGTGCTACTGTAGAAGACCAATTAAAATTCGACCTACATATCTTAAACTGTATCAAAATATCCAACCAAAAACTAGGTCTTCCGTACCACAGCAACAAATATATACCTAACAAATCTAGACCTATACAAGCTCAAACATTTATTCAACCATTCCTGCTGTATGCTGCTCACATACTTACTAACCTCCAAAATAATCTCTCTCTTAACCAAACTAGAAACCAGCTACAACAAAACAGGCAGATTCACAGCCAGTAATAGCTACAAATCCCATCATTGTATTTCCCTGAAAAGCTTAAGATGGTCTGAGTTCCCTCACGTGCTTCAAATATCACAACTACAAATTGCACACAGCAACCTAAGTAGCTGCAACTCCTGCCCTGCCCTTACATCCATATGCCCTACACACCCAATCGTGACCTCAAAAGCACACAACAAAACCTATTTCAGGTGACCAATCTAAGCAAAAATATTAGAAAAATACTTCACACTCATTCAATTCCATACTCATGGAACAAACTTCCATTGCCCCTTCGTTCCACTACCAAAAGTGGCAAATTCAAAAAACAACTAAAAATCCATTTCCAACATGCATGGATCTATACTTTCAGGAAATAACCTAATGAATTTTTTCTTCTCTTCTCAATTAACATATCTGCCTGCTATTTCATATCTAAACTGTCTACACATATTACTCTCTCTGCAGTTAGTACCTATGCTATTAAATGCATCTTTGATATACTATGTCATGATGTTACTCTGAACTGTATATTACATATTAGAAAATATTTTTTTTATTTTAAGGCATTGCTATATTTCCTTGTATATAACTTAATGCTAACCAAATTTCTTAAACATATTGCTAATGCATTCTCAAAATACTGTACTTTTGCCTTTTAAATTTTCCTGTTACATATTTCTCTTTCTCTGTTTTTTTTACTAAGTATCTTGCAACTTGAATTATTAGTTTTTTTTCTTATTTTTACTAATTACTTTCCTGGAGCTTTTCTCCTCAGGTCTCCTCTGAAAAAGGGATCTCTGGGCCAGTCGGACTAACTCAAGTTAAAAAATGTAAAAATAAATAAAATATTATTACCTCAGATTTGCAGAAGTGTAGTATATTTTCTTGGTGAGTTCTTTAAATACAGAAACCTTGTCTAGATTAATGTTACCCATACAAAATGTGGAATATTTACACTAATAATTCAATTATACAATACATTCCGGCATTATATGTTGTTGACTAATTGAAGTTCTAATCTAAGTTTCAGCTGTGTTGGGTTTTCTTCACTACTCACATGTGAAATTGAGAACTCTAAGTCTGTGTTATGGAATTCTCATGGACATATCTCTTATAAGATGTAATAGCACTCATAGTTTCTAGAACAGCTGAGAAAGTCATTTTTCAGTCTTTTGTTTACTCTGGTAGGAAGCAATACCATTTTAGTACTGTTTGTTTAAAAGGGAGGATTACTTAGGGGGATTGGTTTTGTATATTCTAAGTAGTGTTTTCTTTACTCCTTTAAATTAAAAAAAAGAAATTACAAGGAGGTTATCCTGTCAAGTCCAGATTTACGGTATATTAATTCACTCCCCTGGAAGGTTTAGTTCTGCAGAAATATTACTTTATTTGATGAAATATGTTTGGGGTTAAGGCCAAGGTAAAGCCTGCAGTCATAAGATATCTTTTTTTCATCATAAGTCTTAGACAACTAGTCACTGCAGCTGTTTCTCATTCATTTTTCAATTCTTATCTCTTTAGTCTTATTTTACAACCTGATATATATATTTTTTATTCTTAGTTCAACAGATGGAAGAGATGAATATTTTTTTCAAAGGCTACCTAGTAGCAGCGCAGATCATTAGCTGCCTCACAAAGATTATGTTTTTATTTAGCAGGGCTTAGCTACTAATGTTCATTGTGACTGTCATATGAACAACCATGTGGCACTCTTGTAGTGCTATCCTACAATTACCTTTTCTCAGCGAGTTGGTGGCTTAGTTCGTTCATTTTATGTTACAACTAAAATGCAGATGAATATGCTGTAAGTGAAGAAAAACGTCTAATAACTGTGCCCTGCTGGACAATGTGTGAAAATGTGTGCAAGGCATATACAACTAAATAAAAATGGACTTTTGAGATCAACAAATAAAAACAGTGCAGGTCTGAGAACTGAGTAAAAATTGTAGGACTAAAATAATAAACAAAGCAATTTTGAACAAACAATTCTACTTGCAAAGTTTCAAAATCATGCCATCTTCTATTGTGGTGCTATTCTTTAAATAGATTCCAGATTTTGTGTTATTTTGTTCACTCTTTTTATTTCATAACTGAGATACCATTTATAAACCAGGAGTGACATCTGCCCATAAGCAGAGAACAGAGTAGTTATGATGCGTGCTCTATAATAACTCATGGGTGTTGTACAGTGGCTTTACAAAAAATCAATGTGATGGTCCCTTCCGGAAGCTTTATCATTAATATTCCTTTCAAAGGTAGGTATATAGAAGATATACATGGAAAAAGTAAAACTGAAGGCAGTTCCAGTCCATACATTCTTACATACAAGATAATATATGAATACAATGACAAAAGAAGAGCAATAGGCCCAGCTGGGGCCCTGAATGTTTTATACAATCACAGGCACAAATAAGCCAAAATTGCAGACAAAAAATAGTATATTCCACATCATTGTATGAATATATGAATAAATGGACATTATGTCAAGTATACATA